>NW_010243621.1:0-5550 GCF_000690775.1 Eurypyga helias | reverse complement strand
CCATCTATTCACACAGGGCCTTAACTAACCGTGTTACAAGTGCACGCTCAGCTGGCTGTTTCAGAGTAGGCCCCTACTACACATCGCAAGGAATTGATCCCTTCTCCTATTTTACTATTCCTAGCCTACCCAGTCTGAAGTCTCATGCCAGACAAAACCAAGTGTTGATCTGAAGCCCAAGACTGACCTTGCCAAGCTCTCACCCAGTGGTAGAGCACCATCCTCTTCTACCCAGCAGGCATCAGCCGTGCAAGGATGGGATGAGGATCAACCCATTTGTCCTTTACCACATCCAGGACTGATGCCTGTCAGGGACAATCAGGCTGAAGTCTGGGGCCCATTACAGCAGGCCCTGTCCTGTGCACTGACACAGCAGGAAACCAAGGACCTTGTGCAGAGAACAAGGTGGGTCTGTAGGGTGCAATGCAGGACCAGAGCCAAAGCAGGGGGCCTTTGGGCCACATTAGTGTCATGTGCTATATGAGCTCCTTGGCCCCAGGGAGAAAGGCCACAGCCCAGACAGCAGCACTGCTGCGTTAGCACAGTTTGTGCTGTGCTGCACCGTGCAGGCACTTCCAGAAAGTCTCACGTGTACAGTCACTGTGTGCTTTGAGTGTTTCCAAGAGAGTACTGAACCAGTAGCCCAGCGCAGTGATCCAGCCAGCCGACAGCTCTTGGCAGGCTGTTGCCTCCAGGAACACAGGTCTGGCTGCCGGACAGATGGATCTCACAGCAGCGGCCGCCTGCTCCCAGCCACCTCCCTCTGGGCAGGCGCTCTCAGTCCTGGGTTTGCACCACCCCTTGACAGCAGAAGACCATCCCACCCAAGGTCCTACTCATCACAGGCAGGCAGCCAGTCACAGAGTCTTGTGCACACTGCAAACAGCCCTCCATCCCAGCAGATCTGGGAAGGCTCTCCTCCCAGCTCCAGGCGGCAGCTTGGCAGTGGCACAGTCAAGCCCTACTGCAATAAGCCTCCAACCCTCCGCAGCTTCATTTGCTCTGGTGGGCGTGTTCTCAGTTTCACGAGTGAACTGCTCTTCCCTTCCAGCCCCAGGACTAATCACTATCAGCAATGAAAGAGGCTGGGGTTGTTAGAGCCACCCCTCAGACTTCCAGAGAGGAGAAAAGATCACCCTCTGCAGTCTTGCTCACAGGCACCAGGATGAGGCCCTCAGCTTGCTAGACTCATCTCCCCACCCAAACAGCACGTAGATAAATACTACTTGCCGCTGTACACACACAGGGCACCCAGCACTGCCTTGTTACACAAGGGTGTGTCACTCCTCCACGTCTTCTCACACACCCATGAGATGCTGTGCAAGAGGTACCTGCTGTTGTGGGGAGAGGGCTCTCAGTAACACCCCATTTGCACTAGCCCATCTCACTCAAAGGCCCCCTGTGTCCTGCTGCTTATTATGTCTGCCTCCTTTTGGAAAGCATTATTGTGTGTGTCCAGTCAGCTAAACACAACCAAGACAGAAAGCTTTATCTGGTCTGGTCACACACAGCTATGTGTATCTCCATTGTAAAACAGGCCTCTTACTCCACACAGCAGAGGAAGACTTGTCTAGCTGAAGACCCTTATGACCTGCTGGAAGAATTCCTTGTCACAGGCCACACACATGCACCAGGTGCTCAGGGTCAAACAGAAGCCACCAAGAAGCTGTTCACCAGCAACAGCAGAGATGCTAAAAAATAGTGGAAGGTATCTCCTTTCTTTGGAGGATGGATGGCCACCTACCCATCTCCTCTACCATCCCTGCCAAACAAAAAAATAGGTGAAAAATTGACAGTATTCAGCTATTCTTCCAGGCTAATCCTTTATGCAATTCTGTAATTAAAAAAGCACTAAAAGTATATTGTGCAAGTTAGTTGAGTGCCCAATGACATGCACCTGCCTTGCCACACTGATGAACACAGATTACATTCACTTCACACCCCTTTGTCTGATTTTAAGTGGCATTTGCTATACTGAAGTGTCAAGAACATGGGTGGTTTTTTTTTAACTAAAACCAGTTTGGATCTAAATACAATTTCCCTAGAAATCAGGAGTCTTTTTAGACCACACAAGTAGTTTTAGCAGTGGTTAAACCTAAACAGAACTCCAGCTACACTTGAAAGACAGCCACAGCATTTCTCTTGCAGTCACGCACATACGTTTGTAGGTTTCTAGCTCTAAGTTCTCAAATACCCAAGACATTCAGGAGGTGGTTAGCACAAGCACTGAAACATTAATCTCTCCTCAACAAGCTTACTCCATCTTTACTAGGCTCACAAGTGTCCATGATTAAGAGGGAAAGCTGCTCCCTAAGAGGCTGGCTTTTTGAGATCCATTAAAACAAAAGTATGATTCAGTTGCCTTCTGGCTAGTAGAACACAGGCAGGCAGTACAAGCCTAGTGAGAGTTCCTGGGATACTTTGGGCAGCCTCATACTGTTTCATCAGGTCTGAAGGTACTGGTGGCCATAGCCCTACTTTTGTAAAGGGTGAAAATAATGCTGCAGTTACTTGCTCAGGAAACCTGCAACAACTGGATCCAAGCTAACCTAGACCTCCACATTCAGTGAAAGCTGGAGATAGCGGCACGGCGCTTGCTGCAGGATAATGGCACAAGTTCATGCTTCCAAGAAGATTAGCCAGAGCTTAAGATCTACTTAGCTTTAGGAAGAGGCTGGATTAGATGGTGTAGCAACAGCAGTGACCTGGCTATCTTCTTAAGCAGAGTCTGACACCTTGCTGTAGCACTTCCACTTAAAGCAAAAGTGATCCATCCAGGTTCTAGCAGGCAGCTGGCTGCAGAGCAGTTTGTCACTCACACTGCACTGGGTTATACGTTCATCCTCCCATCTGGCTGCTTTTATAGTCAGTCTGCTCTACAGCCTTAGCCAAGCGATAAAGGCAAGCTGGAGCATGCTGCTCTGACCACACACCTCCCCTGTAGTAAGCTTAAGCTTTTCCTTGCTAGCTTGAACCTACAGAGTAGCTCAGCATTTCATGACACAGGAACTCCTTGTCCCCAGGTTTCACCTGGCATTCTCCAAACCAAAGCCCTGGAGGACTGCTGCCAGGCACCAGGCAAGCTCTGGATGGAAAACTAATCCCTGCTTCAAACACAAAGCACACACAGAGGGCAAGAGACAACACCAGTCACTTCCCTTGCACTTAATAACAACAAATCCCAAGAGATGCAGTTCCCCTAGCCACAAAGGCAGCCAGCTGCTGACAGCCAAGGAGCTTTAGCATGGAAAAAAGTTTCCTTCCAACACCTGGTAGGCTGGAAAAAAACCACAAAGGACTTCCAGGCGAACAACAGGTAGCAAACCCTGGCATCCCCAGAAGCTGCCCATCACAAAAAGAACCTTCTACCAGTGTGGACAAGTCACTAAGCCGAGGGACAATAAAGTGGTCACCAGCTGAAACAGTCATGCTCAGGTGGCTCTTTCTGAACCCAGCTGCTTCCTTGCTCCATACAATTAGCACCAGCAACAGTTATGAAACCATTAACCCCCCCTGAATTTCAGACACCCCTCTGAAGGGTCAGTTCTTGGGAGGTCCAACAACAGCCAGCTCAGAAGGAGCACCAGCCTGTTACGGTCACTCCAATGGGGCAGGCCTGGAGGGGACACGCACAGAGCAGAATGATTCCTCCCATTCAGTAGTTGTTCCTTGCATAGGCCAGCACTCTGTGGACACATCCTGCAAAGGAAGAAGCTCCCCTCTGCCCTAGTGGTGCACTGCTACTCCCTATGATGGCTTTTGAGCATTTAACCCAGAGAATTTACTTGGAGAATGCTCCCAAAAAATCCTTTGCTGTTATTTTCTGCCTTCAGCAAGTCATGGCTGTGTTTTTCCTGAACTGTTGAAACAGGAAAAAAAATGCAGCTTTCAAGTCACTTGAATTAATAACCCTGCTCTAACAACTCCTGTCCCACAGAGGGGACACCAGTACTCCGAAGCTGAAGTGGCCACATGCATCATATCGCAGAGAGCACAGGAGACTAGCAGGGCAGCTTCAGACAAATCACTGTCTAGCCTTTGCAGAACACACCTTTTCACACCTCCAAGTGTGAGCTTGGTTATGCCAGCTCTGGCTGGCTGAACCGTCCTGGAGGTGCTTGGCTCCACAGTTCATCTGCTGCTGGATAAAGGAGATGGACAAAAACACTGCAAATCTTTTAATGTGACGATTTAGCCAAAGCATACAAGTCAAGTCAGTGCCAGCAATCCACTGCTATGTTACCGGAGTGCTAATGTGTGCTATCCAAGCCCTATTAACTTGTGCTGCATACAAAAGCCAGCAGATAATACACTGCAGAGCTCCAACTCCTACTTTTGCACACAAGCAGGGAAAATTGCCTTCATTTCGTCTTACATTATGTCCTTGCCCAGTTCAACCAAGTGAACTGCAGAGCTGATGCTCTTACAGCACATACTTCACTTAAACAGACCTGAACCGGTTAAGCCATCTCCAACAGCGCACGGTGAAACCCCCCGGCGACACAACTCCACGCCAGCCACCGACACAGCCCAAGTCAGACGAGCAAAACCACGCAGAGGGGCTCATCTTCCTCTACCTCTGAGGGCAGATCCCTACACACAAACAAAGGAGATCTTAATGTTCTGCTAAGGCCAGCTTCTAGTCCTAGCGAGGGACCCCAATACATAATACCTCACCCCCACTTCCAGCACCAGTGTTCCAGCAGTAGTTCTTAGAGAGGCATGGCATGTTTGAGGCATTATTCCCCCAACCGCTAAGCGATCACTCGGTTTGCTCACAACAGCACAGACCTATGGAAATCCCTACTCAGATTTGCAAGTAGAAGACATACAGCTCTCTGGCTGCCCCATGCCAGGTCCCCAGCACCACAGGAGCCAGAGGGCTACCAAATTCCTCAGGGATTAAGAGGATGGAGGGGAGGGATGAAGAGAATCAGGCCAAAGGGTGCAGCAGTTTTTAAACAAACGCCCCAAGGATGGAAATGCTGCTCTCCAAAGCAGGGAGGTAGCATTCAGGTTCCAACCAGCACCAAGCACCCAGATTCCAGCGTCTCAGGTCCCCAGCACCACAGGAGCCAGAGGGCTACCAAATTCCTCAGGGATTAAGAGGATGGAGGGGAGGGATGAAGAGAATCAGGCCAAAGGGTGCAGCAGTTTTTAAACAAACGCCCCAAGGATGGAAATGCTGCTCTCCAAAGCAGGGAGGTAGCATTCAGGTTCCAACCAGCACCAAGCACCCAGATTCCAGCGTCTCTCCTAAGGCAGACAGCGGCACCGCACCGCCGACCGCCCGGCGGCGTCTCTGCAGGTGAAGACCAGACCAAATACACCTCTAAATACACCTCCCGAGGCGTGGATTCGGGTTGGGTAGAACCCGCCCGCCGGCAAGGCAGCAGCATGAGGGATGGCCCAGGGCTGGGTGCAGCCAGCACACCTGCTCGCGGGGCGCAGATCCATCCCCCTGCCCGCACCCAGCTTCACCGTGCGCTTACAGCCCGCACGCGCACCCTGCCCCTACGGCTCAAGCGCGCAGCCTCCCAGGCGCTCCCC
>NW_010243620.1:0-1856 GCF_000690775.1 Eurypyga helias | reverse complement strand
GAAAATGCCCGCGTGTCCTTCATGCGGAAAGGGATCTCTGTCAGCCGCCGTAGATGGAGATCTAAATCCAGGCACCCTGAAACTGACAGTTGGAGGAAAATCCTCCGGGGCTTAAGGAAACGCACTTTTACAATACTGGAGGGATTTGCTTAAGTTTCAGTCTCGGCTCTAATTGAAAAAACGCTTCTCATCTGCAGGACCTCAGAGGAGAGGAAAGAGCCTGAAGCACACAGTTAAAAAAAGGGAGGAAAAGGACAGAAAAAGAACAAAAAGAAAGGGCGAAAAAAAGGGACTCCAAGATAACCGTAAACATTTATCTTTCATATTTGTCTCCCACTTTCTTAACCGGTTTAGTCTAACTTATTTCATTTAGCCCACGAAGCACAGAGGGCTGTGTTATGAACACGAAACTGAAACCGCAATAATGAAGAGATTTCCTAGAATAAAAACGACGATTATAGAACAACATCTGAGTAACCAAATCTGCCAAAAAGTTTAATTTCCGTATACTCTGGTAAAACAAAACAGTTGTGCTCCAAAGCTGGGATCAGCTCAGAAATGGATACACCAACCAAAATAAACATCTCCACCAAAACAGCAAACGCTCTCCTGTTCAATCACGGGCACTTCAACCCATCTTTTAAAGCCTCAGGACCATGCCTCGCAGACTTGGTAACGCTGTGTTTCCAACAAGCGCCTGCTGCTGCGGCCAAGACGACATGGCTAACAGGTAGAAGGCGGCTGGCTGAATGTGCCACCCCCGATTCTTGTATTAGGTCCGTGCCAAGTCGCGACTCCAGCAGCACGCGGCTCCCTGCCACGGGGTGTCCTGCTCGGCTTGGCTTCATTGTCAGTCCTTGTCTCGCACCGCGGAGAAAGCAACGATACCTTCGTATGTCGCGACATCTGTGTTGGGAGTAAATGCCTCTTGCCGCTTGACCAATACTAGTGATCAAAACTGTCTGCCTGAAACGGGGACAGGTTAGAGTGATTTTCAGGCAACGTTATCCCCAATTCCCCCCCCCTCCCCCCTCCGCCTTTGATGCGTTTAGCCTCCCGAAGGTCGCAGAAATTACTCGGACGTGTCACACAAAGGTGACATTTAGACAGACGTCCCGTCGCGGAAGGCAGAAAAAGGACGCTTGCTCGCCGATATAGAGCAGGGAAGGATGTTTATATATAAAAACACGGATATATTTTTTTAACATATTCCGAATAGGTCGTTACAACGAGATAAGGAATTGCACGTCGGCCTTCACTGCCCCCCCAGGAAAAAAGAAAGACAGAATATAGACAGAAATAGATTTTTTAAATTAAGATTATTTTTTTTAACGATGAGAACGATTTAAATCGATGCCTCAGGAAAGGTAAACACGGTCTATCGACCGGGCGATTCTTTTTTCTATTAAAAATGTGTAGTAAACATTGCCGGTCTTGGTAGTGTTTTTCTTAGCTGATCTTCAGATACAATCAAGCCATTTTCGGACACATTCCCATGTATGTAGCAGTGGTGATCTGGAGGAAGCTGTCGACGCCTGTTCAGTTAATTTAGGTTTTCTTTGTCTAATTACTGTGGAGCTTAGGGAAAAGGAGCCGGGCTCAGGGCAGTAAACTGACACTTGGGCTCTGTGTGTGGTATCCAGGCAGAGTTTGATGGAAAAAGCCTGCTACCACTCAACTGCAGGTCACTGTCTGGGACCAGCCCCACCCCCTCCCTGCCCGTACCCACCAGCGAGCTCTCAGCACGGGGCTGCGCTGGAGACAGACGGACACGCAGACACGCTGACACGGCGTCCCGCACCGCCCGCGTCCTTCCCACCCCCGTGCCTTTGGTCCAGCATCCCTGTATGCTCTGC
>NW_010243619.1:11093-13459 GCF_000690775.1 Eurypyga helias | reverse complement strand
GTCCCCCAGCCACTGCAGGGCAGGACCCGAGAGACACGGCCTGGCACTGGGGCCAGAAGAGCTGGCTTTGTGTCCACCCCCGGGTGTCACACAGCCTCAGGCTCTGCTGCTCCATCACAAGATGCCACCCAACCTCTTTCCCAGGGAAGTTTTGCAGGGGCGGGGCCGGCACTCACCGCTGGACCGGGCTTGCCACCATCTCCCTTGGCTCCATCATCTCCAGTGAGTCCCTGCGGTGATGTTGGGGATTTAGAACAAGCCCGTCACCACCACGTGCTTCGCGCTCAGACCCTCTGCAGGCATTTTAAGCATCCTCTCCCCTGTACCACGTTCAGCTGGCCCAGGCACGTGCCCAGACAGCACCTGGGCACCACGTGAGAGCAAACGTGATTCGACAGCAGGAACAGGTCTTTGACAAGGTATCCCTGGGTGCCAGACCAAAATGGTTTGATTGTTGGGGTGAGGGCATGTATCTATCTCCTGGGAATTAGTGCCAAGCCCTCCTCACTCCTGAGCCCCCTGGCCTGGGCAGTTAAGGGACAAGCAATCCTTCGGCTTTGGTTTGTATTGGAAATGGTGAAGCACTGGGGAAGCCTCTGGCAGCTCCCAGCTCTACAGCCTCCCAGGCATCAGTACCTCTAATCCTGCAGCACCAGCAGGTCCATCCATGCCTCGTGGCCCTGGATCTCCCTGGGGAAGAAGGGGAAACAGCTCTGTTCCCTGCAAACCCCTTCTTTGCCTTGTTGGCTTTGGACCTCAGGCACTGTCCCATGGCAGGACCCCAGGCCACCAGCTTGCCCACGTGTGACCCAGCTTCTCCACGACAGCCAGCCCCACCTCATCCCCCACCAGCCAGGGGCTGAAAGCAGTGCTTGGGAAAAGACCATGAAAAGGCATTTCACCCAGAGAGGGAGGGTTGGAGATGTCACCCTGCCGTACCTTTGCTCCCTCGGGACCGTTGAGCCCAGGAGGACCTCGGAGACCCGTCCCACCCTGTTCAGGGCACAAGCAAAGGAGCCCCATTGATTCAACCCTGTCCAGTGCTCCCAGTTACAGCCATGTCCCCACACCCACCGCGCCCCATCCATGATTAGCCAAAACGGGAGGAGGGACACAAGCTGACTTACAAACCATCCTCTGGCTCCAGCAGATCCTGCAGCTCCAGTGACACCGACCTGGCCCTGGGACACAGAGAGAGATGTGCTCAGCCTGGCCGGGGGCAGGAGGCTGGAGTTTGGCCAGAGGCAGCATTAACCTGCACTGCCCAGCAAGTCCCACCTGTCCCTTTGTGCCAACAAAGCCCAATTCTGGTGTCATGCCCGTGAGACACAAAACTCCCTAATTATGGAGATCTGCCAATTTCTAGTATTTTCTGCACCTCCTGGAGCCCAAGGTTTCCCATCAGGGTGAGCCCCCCGCCTCAGCACCCACCCCCCAACCTGCGGGAATGCTGGGAGCCTGGTGGCCTGCGCCAGCCCCTCTTTGTACTTGCCAGCAAACCTTCCTGGCCCTTCTCTCCTTTATGGCCTTTCTCCCCAATTTCCCCCGTAGCAGCTCCTGGACCAGGTGCTCCAGGAAGGCCCCGGAGGCCAGTGTCACCCTGCTCAGGGATAGAGACAGAGGTGTCACCCGAGAGAAGAAAAAGGAATAGCAATTAAACAAGCTTCTGCATGGAGATGACATGTTTCACCCTCTCGCTGGGTGCTGCAGACACCCCAGGGTGCTCGGGAGAGGTGCTGATGGCAGGTCTGAGCCCTGCATCTCCAGTGGTCCTCAGCCACGGGGACACCCCTGTCCTGCTTCTGCCCTCACCATGGCAAATGGAGCAGCGGAGGCTGAGCAGCCTACGGGTGTCCCCAAAGTGCTGCAAGGAGGGACAGAGTTAGAGACACTCCTCACCTTCTGTCCCTGCGGTCCTGGCTCGCCTGGGTCTCCAGCATCACCAGTGTCACCCTGTCCAGAGGGGAAATATCGACATCAGATGCAGCGGCTGCTCCCCAGCCCCATCCCAGGGTGGGTTAAAAGCTGAGCTCTGACTTCCATGGGCTTCTCCACCCTCCTCTGCTCAGAATTTTGGTGCTGGGTAAGAGATGGCCCTGTAGCTTCGTCTGTGCCAGGTCACCCCCAGCTGTGACCCACACTAGCCCAAAGGCGATCGAGGACAAAACTGAGCACAGCCAAGCAGCACTTCGCCCAGCACAGGGTCCCCAACGCATCAGCGCCCTCCTTCCGGGGGGCACCTCAGCCTGTCTGCTCCAAAGCCACAGCACAGGCAGTCGTCCGGAGCCAGTGGCCCAGGTGGCACACCTTTCCCGTCCCCATCCCATCCCCTGGCCGAGGACACCGGCCGGCGGGAGTGACCACCG
>NW_010243619.1:5334-10992 GCF_000690775.1 Eurypyga helias | reverse complement strand
CTCCGCAGGTTCCTGCCTCTCCCTGGACAGGACAAAGACGACCAGGATTGTTCTTGGCTGGCTTTTCCAGCTGACCCTGGCTCTGCCCTCCATCATTTCTCACCGTACGGCAGCCCCAGTTTTCCTTGTACCAGACACCAAAGCTTTGAGGGGATCTGACCCTCCCTACCACACCCAGCAACATAAATCCCCAGGCATGAGGATGCTGGGGGGGGCAGGGGAATTTCAAAAATCCCCACGTGGGTTTCAGTGCCTGCCCCTGCAGCGGTGGGGCCAGGTGAGCCCAGCACCACTGGCAGAATCACCCCAGAACCCAGAGGGAACTGACCTGCTCGCCTTTGGACCCCGGCTGACCCTCTGCTCCTGGCCGTCCCGGTGGTCCCTGGGGAGGAAACACACAGCCTGCCCTGGCACTGCTCCTTTACACCACGTTGCTCAAAGCCTTTGGCTCAGCAAACATGGACACAGCTTTAACCTTCTGGATTAGTTAAGGACCAGCAGCCACCTCCCTTCCCGTCCCAGGAGAAGGCAGGAGGAGGAGGCAGGCTGGAGCAGCCCAGCCAAGGGAAGGACAGGGTTCCCCAGCTGACGTACCTGCTCGCCATCCAGCCCGCTGACGCCGGTTTCCCCAGGGTCTCCCACATCACCCTGCCAGAGGACACACAGGCATCAGGACAGGTGGCTGCGGGGGTTCTCCACGCAGGTCCCCTGCCCTGGTCCCTGCAGGAGGGCTTGTGAGACTCTTCTCCCTCTTCACACCAAACACGTAAATCTCCGTCCCATTGGGCAAAGCCAGTGGCCAAACTGGGAAGTGTGCTTGCCCAGGGGAGGAAAACCCCTGCTCTGGGCAAGCAGAGTGACCCCAGGGCTCTGCCCACCTGGGCAGCTCAGGTCTTACCTTCTCTCTCCTTACCTTCTCTCCTCTCACTCCCGAAGGCCCTTCAGGTCCGTTTGGACCTTCCCGTCCCTAAAAACAGACATTCCATAGCAGCAGCAAGGCATTGCACTAACTCAGGAGGCCTTTCAAGCTCCCGAGTGTGGGTGGCAGGGGCTGGGAGGGCCCAGCACACCACATCCCCATGGGCAGAAAAACCACCTGCAGCTTCTCAAGCCCTTTGCACCAGTTTCCCTTTTCCTTCTCCCCCTGCAGGTGCTTTCGGGAGCCCATTTAAAAGTGTTGCTCCAGCAAAATTGCTGCACCGGGTTCTACTAGCAGAGAGCAAATGGCTGAGGCAGGAGTTGTGTTGTGCATCAACTGAAGGAGCCCTGTCTGCACTCACCGGGTACCCAGGTGGGCCAGCAGCACCAGTTCCTCCAGAAGCCCCCATTTCTCCTGCCGAGCCAGGCTTCCCGGGGATGCCATCCAGCCCCCGCGTGCCAGGAATACCCTGCAAGGCCAAAAAGCCACTTAGGCAAATTGCAGTGGAGTGCAGCTCCAGGAGGGCAATGCCAGCAGAAGCCCTGTTCCTGAGGCAGTTGGGCCACCACAGGGTCTGCAAGGTACCATCTGTGCCTGGGAGGTACCGGTGCCTCATCACTGCGGGTGCAGAAGGGCACTGCTGTCCCCATACCCAACTTGTCACCACCTGGCTAGCCAGGCAGGGTTTGGGTCATTCTCTGCCCCATGATCAGCCTGGGGATGAAGTGTGGGAACCTCCAGAGTGGGCGCCCATCTTTCATCCCAAGGGATATCACCCAACTTTAGCCTGCAGGGCATCTCTGCAAGCTACAGCTCTCCCACTTACAGGCAGCCCTGGAAGCCCTCGAGGACCCGGGTCTCCCGCTCTGCCCTGAAACAAGAAGGTTGGTCAGCAGTGTGGTCATGGCAAGGAGGCACAGGGGACCCCGGGCAGGGTGAGGCTTCGCTCGGGTAATCCCCGTGTGCCCAGGCCACCTCAACAGTGTCCATGCAGCATCAGGACCAAACCCAGCCAGCAACAAGCCAGGACCAGCGTCCTGCCTGCTCCTGCCGAGGTGTCTGGGATCCATGCTGAGGCTATAGGTAGCACACGGTATATATATATGTGTTGCAGAGGATTGCACTTCCATAGGGAACTGTGGCAGGGGAGCGGAGCAAGCCAGGTTCATGGGGAGAACTGCGAGCCCTACCTGGGAGCCGGGAATGCCTCGTGGGCCAGGGGGACCTGGCAGAGCCTGGGGGAGGAGAGTGTCATCAGAGCCCTGTGCCACAGCCCTGGCTGCTCCCCTCTTCCCACTTTAGCCCGTTGATGCTGGTGGGAAAGATTTCCCATTTTTCCATACCCAGCCCAGCAAAGACGACTTGCTCAGTGCTTCTCTGCAGGGCTGGAGCTGCCCAGGGTGGCAGCAGATAGCACTCACCTTGGGACCGGGTTTTCCTGGAAATCCTGGTGGGCCTTGGGCTCCCATTTCTCCCTGTTAGGAGGCAAGAAAGATTTCCTTTCCTCCATGTTTAAATGCAGTAACTCTTAAGAAAAAAAAAAAACCCACAACACAAAAAACAGCTCCCTGGCATCTTATAAGAAGCCACAGGATCTTGGGCAGATGCAGGGCTGGAGAACCAACAGTTTGTCCAAGGTGGGAGCCAGCTCCAGCCATTCTCCTCCTTCCAGCCCCTGCAACTTCTCTGGCATGGCTGATGGAGACAGTCCACAGACACCACCCAAACCCACCCATTGGGTTCAACAGCCCAACCCAAAAGTATTTCTGAAGTCTGGACTCCCACCCCAGCGCAGCCCCTCACTGCTGTGCCGGATTTCCCAGCCCTACCTTGTCTCCCCTGCGCCCCGGCCTCCCGCGGTCACCGGCAGGTCCCGGGTAGCCCTGGGGAGAGCATGGCATTAGGAAGCAGCCAGGGCTGCCCAGCATCTCCGGGGCTTGGGAGAAGGTGGCTGCTGAGGCTGAGCTCTTGCCCATGGAAAAGCAGGACCCCAGACACAGGCAAGACCCTCAGGCATAGGAAGGGTGGTGAGTGCTTGGCCGGAGGCAGCTCTGTTCCAGTGAGCCTCTCCCACAACCTGGCTGCTGCCCGCGCACAGGCAGGCAGCACTGTCCCCCCTCTGCAGGCAGGTAAACCACTTACATAGCTGCCAACGGGTCCTTGCGGCCCCTCCAAGCCAGGCTTCCCAGGCAGCCCCTGCCAGGCAAGATGAGGGCATTAACGAATGGCTCCTGGGATGCAGGCAGGCGCCTTCCCATCCTTGGTGTCCACGTCTGAATCCACGGGATCCCCCCAGGTCTCCATGGCAGCCAAGAACCTCTCAGGGCTGTTCACCACCACCACTTCTCCAAAGAGCCCCCCTGGCATGCTCATGGTCCCCCCCCAAGCCCCAGCTCTCACCTTTGGGCCCAGGGAACCCGGCTCTCCATCAGGTCCAGGTTTTCCCAGAAAGCCCTTTGGAAATATTTGGGGAGGAGGTATTAGTCAAAAGGTTGAGATGAGATGAGCCCCACTGCTGCTGCCTCTGTGCTCACGGACAGGCATCACCTTGGTGCAAATCGGGCTGCTGGGGACAAACTGCCACCGTGGCCCGTCCTGGTGGCTCCTGCACACCAGCACCCCGAGGCTGGCTCTCCGGTAGGATTGTCACCGGGGAAGATGACGATACTCTCTCTTGGGGTCATCGCCAAGCCCAGCTGAGAGCAGGAGCTGCTCTGGGTCTCCATCTCAGTGGGCAAGGACATGGGACTGTTCTCCCTGAACCTGTACCACCCATTTCCACCTGGGATGGAGCAAAAGCTTTCATCCCTTCCCAGGACCACGCTGCTATTCAGCCACCCAGGTGTGAAGGGTTTCCATGGGCTGCGGTCCCCCACGGATACACGGCTAAGCTTGGGAAAGGTGCAAAGTCCCTCGGGCATGCTGATTCCCTGGGGAAATGATGCTGCTCTTCCCTAGCCCCAGCTAGTTCTGCCACTGAGGCTTTTTTACATCTTGTAACAAGAGGTTCAAATCAGGTCCTCCACATGCCCTAATGCCCTGCCAGTTCCCAAGGTGGGAAAGTTCCATGTCCCTGCCAGTGGCACCAGCCTCCCTCCTAAGAAAATGCAGAGTTCATGCAGAATGAACTTTTTTTTCCTTACTAGCGATCCAGGAGGTCCTGCGTGCCCGCGGCCCCCCTGCAAGCCGGCAAAACCCTGGAGGAAAGGGCAGAAGATGAGCAACGGAGGAAAGGCAGAAGCAGGAGGGATGCAGAGGCTCTGCCCTGGCAGAACGTGGTCCGAGACCAGCCCAAAGCAGAGCCCAGCGCCCGGGGCCAGGCGCAGGGCAGCGGCTCAGACCGCTGAAGGCAGCGCTGGCACCTTCCCCTCCAAACCAGCTCTTTGGTTTCTCACTGCTGAGCACAGTGGCTGCGTGTGTACACGTACACGGTGCCCACACGCGCACCCAGACAGCTAACAGCAAACTCGGGGCGCATCTCTCCGACCCAGAGCAGAACGGTTTTTGTATTTTGAGGCAAGTGCCAGCTTTTTTTTTTTCTCCTCTTTTGCATTTCAGAGCAAGAATAAACAAATATTAGAAATCCTACAGAAGGGAAAACTTGCCACCAGCCCAGGTCTTGCTGCTGGGCCTGTTTTGGATAGCAACACCAGGAATGAGAAATCATTTTGCATTAGCCATTTCTTCAGTGTGCTGCTCCAACCCCTCTCCTCCAACCTCCGGCATAATGCTCAGCAGGTCCCTGCCTGCACCTGCACCCAGAGGAACACCCTCTGGCTGGACCTGCTCTATCAGGACCACCCACCACCCGTGCCCCATCCCATGGACATGCTTTCGAGGCACATTCCCAAGGGGAAAGAGCCGAGCAGAGGGGAAGAAGGTCAGAAATCAGACAGCTGTGCAGCTCTACTCACCGGTACTCCCCTCCTGCCCGGGCTGCCCGTGGTCCCTGTAGTTCCCTGCAGGACAAGGCAGGTGATGATGAGGATGGGAGGCAGAGGCAGCCTCTCCCAGTCCCCCCATGCCAGCTCATGCAATGGGATCACGGATGTGCAGAGCCGGGCTGTCCCCAGTGCTGTCCGCACGCAGCACAGCTGGGGACAGCCTGGCTCTGCACGCTGCAGTGAGGTCTAACACGGTGTCAAGCTCTGGACCCGTGCGGCCATGGGGACGGTGGGGCTGGGAAGTCCCCCAGCCCTTGTTGGGTTCAGCTCCCCCGCTTGATACAACCCACCGCCCCAGCCCTCTCCCGCAGTCAAGTACAGAGTGTAGGATGGGAACCTGTGTACCAGGCTTTCCTTCTGCGCCTTCTGCTCCCGGGATGCCCCGCGAGCCCTGCAGGGAGAGTCTCAGCTTAGGAAAGGAGACTCTGGCAGCAGGGTGCCCACACCCAGAGCTCACCCAGCCCCAGAGCCTCCCTCCAGTACTAAAAGGTGGCAAATCAGCGGTGGCATAGTCCCCAGGGTGTTCATCTGGTCTGTATTGAGCCCTGAGTTCATCAGCATATGGCTCCTCCCCACGCAGCTCCTGCAGCTCCTCCCTGCTCCATCCCACCTTAGGATTCAATTGCTAGGAAATAACATGAGTGTGGGAGGAAACCTGTTCCTACCGTGAACACCTTGACCTTGTTTTTTTTCCACTCCTGCCCCAGCTATTTATTCCTGGCTCCTTCACCAAACACGACTTAACAGGATTTTCTTTAAAAGTTGTTATTTCCTGAATTTTCTATGCCCAGGGTA
>NW_010243619.1:4743-5228 GCF_000690775.1 Eurypyga helias | reverse complement strand
TTCCAACCCAGCCACATCCCGGGATGCTGCTCCCTGAGAGCCAGCCTCCCTGTCCTGGCACTGACGGTACCATGCACCAGCACAGGGACATGGGTCATCTGCTACTTACGGGCAGCCCAGGGACTCCAACCAGCCCGCGCTGACCTACGCGGCCCTGGAAAACAGCAAGCGTTAAGAAAACACCCTTCTGCCAGCAATAACCATGCAGGTTTAAAGGCCCAGCCGGTGCAGTTTTTTTTGCCCCAGCCCATCTCAAGCCACACGGTGAAGTGTCCCCAGGGTTGTCTCAATCTCCCACGGCCAAATATGCTCCAAGAATCAGCTACAGTTACCAGCACCCCATTAGTTACCCGGGCTCCCCGTGGTCCTGGGGTTCCCTTTGGGCCATCAGGTCCTCGACCTCCCTAAAATCACACAAGGGGAAACACATTTTAGGGCACCCCCCCAGGTGTGCCCCCGCCCCCCCACCCCGGCGCGCACCACAC
>NW_010243619.1:0-4731 GCF_000690775.1 Eurypyga helias | reverse complement strand
TCCCCCAGCCCCTCCACCCCGGTGAGCACCACAGGGGCTCATCCAGCCTCCACCGCGTTGGCAGGTCGGCGCGTGGCCGTAGGGGATGCAGGGATGCCATGCACGGGGTGGGGGGCCAAGAGCCTGGGGACCCTCCCTGGGCAGGCATCACGATGCTGTCCCCTGGGTGCTGTGACCCATGCTGGAGGTCACAGACGGGGTGGCCTGTGGGGGACCAGGGGACAGAGTGGCAAGCGCCAGCACTGACCTTGGGTCCCTCGCTGCTGTTCAGCCCCGCGGGGCCGATTTGGCCTTCTTGCCCCTGCCAGGAGAGAGGAGAGGGGTCGGGCAGGGCAAAGGCAGCCTCTGGTCCTCTGCCCACTCCCCTAGCCCTGGCAGCCACCATCCCTCTGCCTCGTGCAGGGGCAGAACACAGGATGGAAATGTTAATTAAATGGCAACAGGAGGTGGGGGCACCAGCCGAGCTTTGGGGTTTGTAACACTGGCCGGAGAAAGAAAAGCTCCATGGGTGCAGTGCCGGCCCAAAGCAGCACAGTTGAGGTTTTTCGTTTCTTGCTGACCAAATGACAGGCAATTTGGAAGGCTGATGCACCAAGGCTCCTGCCTGCTTGGTTACAGCCAGGCTCCAGCCCCGCGCCGTGTGTCAGGCAGCGAGATGAGTCGTGCTGCGTCTCCATCTTTTGGAGAGGTGGGAGGATTCACTTCTCATCCTGAGGAGCGAATGTGAGAGCGGATCCCGGCAGGCATCCCAAAAACCCTCTGAGGGGGAGGGTGTCACATGCAGGGGATACTGCAGACCAAAAAGGTGGGTGGGAAAAGATAATCCCCCCCCTTCTCCTGAGAAGCTGGAAACCACTAGGGAGAAGCAGGCAGCCTGGCTTCAGTTCCTAGGAAGGAATAGTGATCTGCAGCTGGGTTTGTCCATCCTGACGGCTCACCCGGAGCACACGCTGCAGGAAAAAGCACTCTAAAAATCCTGCCCTGCTCCCATGGCTCCTTGAGTGCTGCTGTGCTCGGCTCTCAGGGGGGGTTGGGACTGGGCAGCGTAGCTGGTGAGCAGTGGGTGGGCAAGGACAGCCCTCCAGAGCGGCCAGCACCGGCTCCGGGAGGCAGAGATGAGCAGCAGTTCAAGAGAGCAATTTGTGAGCCCTGTGCTCACAAAATTCTCATGGAAAGGGCTGTCAGGCATTGGAAGGGGCTGCCCAAGGAGGTGGCGGAGTCACCATCCCTGGAGGGATTTGAAAAACATGTAGATGTGGCATTCAGGGATGTGGTTTAGTGGTGGGCTAGGCAGTGCTGGATTAACGGTTGGACTTTGTGATCTTAAAGGTCTTCTCCAACCTGAAAGATTCTATGCAGGTTCTACAGAAACACCTTTGAAGGGTGCTGACCTGGAGCAGGGGCTCAGCGAGAGCCCTGCAAAGGTGCTCGGGCAGAGGCAGCTGGGGAAGGCTGCCCTTGGACCTGCTGGAAATCCCCTGCCTAGAGCTGCCCCCTCCTCACATCAATGAACCCACCAGCCAATTCTGGGTCATTGATGGGGGCACAGCCAAGGGGTCTAGAGAGGACGGGTCAAAGCCCCACTGGTACCAAGTGCTGGGGTGCTGAGGGAACCTGCGACCCCGAGGATGGGGGCTTTGAGCAAAGCTCCCCACAGCCGAATAGGGGCCAGCGGGGCCTGAGCAGTGAGGAGATAGATGCTCCCTGAGTGGACAGCAGCTCCCTCCACCCTGACGAGCAAGGGAGTAACAGTGCTGAGCTTTCGGCTGGGATAGCCCAGTGCCTTCAGCTCCCGGAAGGAGGAAGAGGGTGGTGGAGATGCCCAGGACACTGGAGGGGAACCAGGATTAGGCAGTGGGAGAGAGCAGCACTGCAATGTGTGGCTCTTGGGCAGGGACCAGGGCACGCTGCCCATCGCCCGGGCTCAGGAGTGAGCAGGAGGGCTCATCCCGGGCAGGGCTGGGGCAAGGCAGCACTGCCCACGCTGCCTGCATCCCTCAGGACTGTCCCCTCCCCACACCACCCACCCCACACCATGACACGGGGCACATGTGTGTCCCACTACGCGACACCCCGCACCAGCCGTGGCACTTACGTCTGGTCCCTGGGGCCCTGCTGCTCCTCGGGGGCCTGGAAAGCCCTGCAAGCCAACCTGGCCCCGAATTCCTGGGGGCCCTTTTGCTCCTTGTGCTCCGCATGGACCCTTGGAGGAATAAGGCAGAGCATGTCACAGCAGGGCTTGCAAACAGCAGGCTCAGCCAGTGCCTGCGGTTCCCTAACCTGCATAACCTGCAGGCAGGGCCCCCCCAGACAGCCCATCACTTGCTGCCCCACCTCTCACCCGGCCTTTGGCATGGGGCCACTCTGGATGAACACCCCATAACCCTCCTCCGAGGGCATCCCTGGGACACCAACAATGGGGCAATATGATGGTTTTAAACAGCCAAAGCGAGATGGAGCAGGGAAGGATGGATCGAGGTGGCAGCGTGGTGAGACCAAGCACAACCTGAGCTCCCCAGGTCTCACAGCGCCCAAAAGCAAATTCCCCTGGGTCCCTGAGCACCCACAGAAACTCATCCACCAGCTGGGAAAGGGCACATTTGAACCACAAAAGAGAAAGCAGCCTGAGGAATCCCCTGCAAAACTGGGTACGTGGTACCTTGTGTCCTTTGGCTCCCAGGTCTCCCTTGGCTCCACCCGGACCTCGACAGCCCTGCACAAGCAGCAGAGGTGGAGGGTACGTTCAGGAAACCATGTTATGCCACTCGTTGCAACCAAAGCATGCTGTGATCCGATGTTGACATCAAAGAAAGTAATTTTTGCCCAATTTTAGATTAGAGCTTTGCTCCTGTTGAGCCTTTTGGAGCTGTGAGCTGTTCCTGGTGGCGGGGGAGCTCCAGAACTTCTGGGTTCATTCACCACCAAACTGGCAGTGCCCCAGCACCCCATGCCAATGCCACCCCCAGCTCCCCAGCAGCTGGGATGGCTGCAGCAGCTGGTGGGGGCACCCCAGCTGCACTGTCCTGATGCCAGCACGATGCTGAGCACCTTGTCCTCTTTACTGTGACCCTTAACACACACTGCAGCATTCCCTACTCCCTCACCACCTCCCCAAGGCAGGCGGTATCTTAGGACACACTGCCATGTCTGAAAGCTCCTCTGATCACAGCAAGGCAAGCCCAGGGCAGCTCTGCCCTCCCAAACGACTGCATCTGCCACTTAGTCGAGCTTGACCTAGTCGTGTCAAGTCCAAACATCAGCAAAGAACATGAAGCTGGTGCTTAGGGCTGCTCAAACATGGCTCTCCTGCATCCCAAGCAGGGATGGCATGGGTGCCATCACTCACCTGCTCTCCTTGGGTGCCTTTTGAACCTGGCAGGCCAATAAACCCCTTCAGAGAGACACAAAATGCAAGTAAAAAAAACAACACAAAGGAAAATGTCGCATGCACTCATGGAGCTGGGGGGGACTTTTTACAAGGGCCTGTAGCGACAGGACAAGGGGTAACGGGTTTAAATTAAAAGCGCGGAAGTTTAGATTAGACATCAGGAAGAAATTCTTCCCGGAGAGGGTGGTGAGGCACTGGGACAGGTTGCCCAGAGAAGCTGTGGATGCCCCATCCCTGGGAGTGTCCAAGGCCAGGCTGGATGAGGCTTGGAGCAACCTGGTCTAGTGGAAGGTGTCCCTGCCCATGGCAGGGGGGTTGGAACTAGATGATCTTTAAGGTCCCTTCCAACCCAAACCAGTCGGTGATTCTATGGAGGCTGACAACCCACCCATGCTATAGGGAGGGGAAGATGCTGATAAATGGGAGACACCAGTTTAGCTCTGCAGAATTGCTGATGATGATGCTGTGGCGGGATTTGCTCCCCAACAGGGACCAGGGGATGCAAAAGCCCTCTCATGTCTGCCACCATCCACACAGTGGCCCTCCTCGTTAGCCTCCAAAATGCACCACTCACATCCCACCCTGAGTCCCTCCTGCCTTTTGCAAGCACCAGTGTGCAGCTCTGCATGTCGGGGTTTCAGCACATGAGGAGCAAATGCCCCAAGGACTGCACTCAGCTGGGATCCGTGGGTCAGGCAGGAGATGGGCTAGGCTGGTCTGGCCTCCTTTCCCTTTGGGAAGGGCAGCTCAACGCCCAAATCCCTTGAGAAAAGGGGTGCACCTTACTGGGCACTAGGGAAGGGGTAGGCAGGGCTGGGACCGGGGCATTTCTGCTGGAAAATCCAAAGGAAAAAACCCCATCAAGGTTGCTGCAAGCCGTTTGGAGGTGAGGAGCGTGGCTGTAGGGATGTGGGCATCATCCTCATCAGTCCTTGTGCCAAAAACACTGTGGGAGGTTGGGGGTGGCAGGGGGGAGCAGGGCACTCCTTCATGGTGCTTTGGGGTGCTGTGAGGGGGAGGACAAGGGCACCCCACACCCAGCCACTTGTTCCCACAGACTTACCCCAGGGCCCTCCTGTCCCAGCTGTCCCCTCAGCCCAGGGACACCGTCTCCACCCTGCAAGAGGGGCGCTGGCATCAGCCTGTGCTGGGCAGAGAGCACCCAGCCCCATTGCATCCCCCCCACGGTGCTGCCAAGGACCTCCAGCTGCAAGCGCTGCCCCACTGTCCCCCCTAAAAACAGGAGCAGGGACGTGTCACCCCACCCCTCAGGTCCCTCCAGGGGAGCCCCCAAGCCTGGGCTTCATCCCCACCACAGTCAAAGCGAACCAGCAAAAAGCTCT
>NW_010243618.1:3238-4416 GCF_000690775.1 Eurypyga helias | reverse complement strand
TGCCTTGCGCAGCCCGGATCAATGCCTTCTGATTTGCTCGCCGCAGTTACTTGGGCTGGGTGGGGATGCTGGCTGACCCCAAGAGGTGCCTGATGGGAGTGATAACGTCGTGATGCCCAGCCCCTTCTGCCCCGGCCGCGGCGGGGAACAGCAGGCTGGGCGGGTCGACCCTGCCCCCCCCCCAGTGGGGCCAGGACCCTCTGGATGGTGGTGGAGGAGGCTGGTTCTTGACTCATGATGGAAATACCATCTCCACCTTGTTTTCTCCTCGCTGGAAGCCACCCTGCAGCGGATCGCCTGGCCAGAGGGCCAGATCCAGCTGCACGGAGCAGCGTGTGGGGCAGAGAGCACAGTCCTGCCCGAGCTGGAGCTCCGCAGCCGGCTGAGGTGCTGGAAGGCCGGCTCCGACGTCTCCTCCCTGCAAGCCCACACGAAGGTACCCCTCTCAGGACCTCCGCACGGGAGCCTGCAGGCAGCCGTGGTACTGGGAAAGCTGGTTGTCCCCCTGTGGCACCAGAAACTCATGTTGGATCCGACTGGCTCTTCAGCTTGAGACTGAATGGATTTGGGATGGGCTTAAGGAAGAGGGGAAAGCAGGCTGAGCAAATGGAAATGGAGGGAGAAGGCGAGTAATCTGGAACCGCTGTCACAGCACAAGAGCTGTGTCAGGTGCAAACAGGCTGAAAAGCATCACAAAAAGATGTATTTTTATGCAACTGTTAGCTAACCCATGGAATTCATCACTGCAAGATATCACGGACGACCTGAGCAGCATGAAAATGGGATGTTTAGACAACGAAGCGGGCACACAGCCATTTAATGAGACAAGTTCAATTTAAATCAAGTTAAAAGGGACCCGGATCTTGGTTTAAGGCATAGGCGAGCCACAAGCTAGTGGAGGCAGGAGCATGCTGCAACCATGCGGTCCCCAGGCCATGCTCCCAGGGCTCCTCGCCTCTCCAGGTGGGATCCTAGATTTTGAAATCCTGACTGGAGAAAAGCAGATGTAAATGCAGCCAGAAAGCAGCAAACTACGTGGGCTGGTGAGGTGGAGGGACTCACACCTGCCCAGCCACTTGGTCCTGTCTGAGGAGAAACTTGGTCTCAGAGCAGCAGCAGGTCCACGAGGTGCCTAAGCCGACGTAAAGCAGTTCTCCCATCCCATAATAGAGAGGTAG
>NW_010243618.1:1824-3186 GCF_000690775.1 Eurypyga helias | reverse complement strand
GGTTCTGTGGGAGCAGATGGAGGATAAACTTGGCTGCGGCGAGAGCCTCAGGCCCTTCTTAACCTTGCAAATGGTTTCTGTACCAGGAGGGACGGGTTAGTTCAGGCTTGGAGGGCTCCGTCTCCTGAGGAAAAGCTTCTTCATTTTCACTTCACCCTCTTTAGACCAGCAGTTTAGCACGGGGACTTGGAGGTGGAGTTGCCAAGTGCAGCAATGAGGCTCGGACAGAGCAGAGGAGCAGCCACCATGCCCATCCAAGTAGCAATTATCCAGTGATGACACTTATTTGGAAATACAGCCCCAGGGGATGCAGAGGAATTCATTAAAAACGAGGAACAGGGCAGAAAGAAAGAGTGGCTTTGGAGACCTTTCAGCTCTGCTGAGCTGGGCTGAACTTCCTCCAGATTCACTGGAAACAAGCCGTGGTCTCCTCAACCACCTGCATGACGTGAGTTTGTGTGTTCTCAGACACTTCCCACTGGGAGAGGTGCTTGCTGTAGGAGATCCAGCAGCGTATGTGATGGCATCTTCTGCTTGGTGAGTCCATAGGCTCCTTAAACCTCTTCCCAGAGTCTCCAGAAACGATCTGAGCCCAGCAGAGGAACGGCAGAAATGGTCTGACTCTGGTGTCTCCCCAAAACTGAAGGAGCCAGTGGTTTAGGGGGACAAATTAGCCTCCATGGGAGGAACAGGGGGTGTTAAACCACCTCCACCCGCATCACCGTGGTGTCCCCACTGACTGGAGCTCCCCTGGGGAAAGCCATTTTCTCTCCTCTTTGCTGAGCCTGTGTCTCAGCCTGCCCCTCCACTCAAACCTGCAGACGAAGCCAGAAATAAGCCGGGTTTAAACAAGCGCAGGGTCTGGTTAGTCAGAGGCACTTGCTTTCAAGTGGTGCCAGCTTGGTGGTGTGATGGGTGAGCCCCAAAAGCAACCTGGCATTAACTCATGCCCCAAAGGGCATTCCAGTGGTTTGGGCGCTGCATTCCTCCGGCTCTCCCGAAGACACCCGCGTATTTTCGTGTCGGAGCCTGCCTTGTCGGCACCCCCAGCCGAGGGCCGCGCTCCGAACTGCAGTCAGCGTTACAGCATCAGGAGGAAACATCTCTGCAGGTGGGGTTCATCCTGCTTGATCTGCCGACAACAGCAGACATCTCCGTCTGCACTCCTCACCCCGGGCTCTCCCTTTAGGTGGAGGAAAACAGGCGTTGGCAGGATTTGTCGGCCCTGTCTCAGACACCTCTGATAGGGCTGGGCTGGCTCAGAGCCTGCCAGCCTTGCTTTTCTCCCTGGGTTACCCAGGGAGCCTTGAGGGTAGGTCGGCGTTGAAGGTGCCCACGGTTGGTCACCGTCAGGTGCCGTGG
>NW_010243618.1:1477-1739 GCF_000690775.1 Eurypyga helias | reverse complement strand
GCTCCCAGGGCTTGTGGTTCTGGAAAGGGGCTGGACGTTGGCTCAGCCGCTGGCTGCCCCTGTCCTGGTTAGCTCTGCGTTGCTCGGGGGGGTCTCTGCGGGTCACCTTCTCATCTCCTCCTTGCGCTCACAAAAATCAATGCTCTAATTTGCCAGAGCACAACAAAACAACTGCCATGACTGGAGCAGAAATAGGATCGTGTTCCTAAAGGCTCTGCACTAAAAATGCTGCCGGTTGCGGTGCAGAGCATCCCCCTGGCAG
>NW_010243618.1:0-1429 GCF_000690775.1 Eurypyga helias | reverse complement strand
CAGGAGGCTGATGCTCCGCTGCCAGCCTGTGGCACACTCCTGTCCCCGGGAACACCGCTGCCTGCCAGGAACAGTTTAGCCAGGCTGAAGGAGAAGGGCAGCATTCCCATCCTCTCTCTTAAACCCCGATGGAATGAGCAGCTCCGTGTCCTGTCTCCCCCTCCCCGGCGCATATGCTCCTTTGCTTTGAGGTTATCACACCGGCATGCAGAGCTTCCCGTCCGCACCGGGAAGAGCCGAAGAGGAGCATCCCCAGCTGGGAAACCCAGACACATCCCCACGGAGAGGTTGGCCAAGAGAGCCGTGGCAGAGCCGTCCCACCACCGCCAGCTGCCGTCACCGCAGAGCCATCCTTCCTTTTTGCTGGTGCAATTCTCATTCCTCTTCCAGCAGCTGAGTAATGGCTTTGGGAAGATGACACTGCACTGATTTAGGGGCTTGACCTTGGGAACGCTCTTGAAAAGCTGCGGTTTCCCGAGCACAGCTTCACGTTGCCTTTTATGAACACTTTACAGGTTACACGTATATTTGGGTATCTAGCAGCCGGGTAGGAAAAAAAACCCCTGCATGCAAGAGAGAAAGAAGGGATGAAAAAAAAAATACCTTTTATATCTCCAGGCTGCCTTCAGCAACAGCATTCCTAAATAGGAGAGGTTAAATATATTGCTGCCATTACACTCTACAAGGAACACATTCCATAAAAACGAAGGTGCCGTAAATTATACAAATATGATGCTAACAAGCCAGGAAATGCACTGCTAATGAGGTCAGCTATAGAACTCCCGCAGTGCTGCAAATCATGTGCCAATCCGGCGCAGGAGGTACAGGAGCAGCCCTGGGTCAGCATTTTCTGAGCGCATTTGTAACCCGCTGTTCGGCGAATAGTTATACAGGTAGATAAAAATCCTCCTCCTCTCCTTGTTTATGTGTCAAATAACCAAGGCACCAGACAATCACGCTTTGCATTAATGTACCTTGCTATTATGCCTATTGTTCTGTGGCGCAGAGTGGAGAATTAGTCACTCCGATGTGCAAATATTGGTTACAGTTTGGAAGCATGCATGCTTTTGTGTTCCTATCAGGCTTGCTCCTAGAGGAATTACACATGCTGGCACCAGGGTGGGTTTTGGATTTTATTTCTTTCCTTGTTCGTACCGTATTTGCTAAAGCTCTTAAAAAAAGAAATCAAATAAACATGTTGGCGGCGGCTGAGTTATTAGCTCATTCAACCTCCCTCCCCTGTTAGGCAGTGGGACAATAAACACAGTGAAATGTGGCATTTAGGAACCAAAACAAGAAACCTGCCCAAAGTCTGTGAGCCTGGAAAACAAGCTCAAACCTCTTTGGACTGTTTCATCCCAGAATTTGAGGTGAAGCGCCCCGAGCAGCGAGCCTGGCAGCGCTGCTGCCGGGGTTGGGAGCAGGAGGG
>NW_010243617.1:0-5226 GCF_000690775.1 Eurypyga helias | reverse complement strand
AGGATACGCTGCCTCTTAATTTAAGAGACGGACGTTTTAAGCTGTACAACCAGAACACAAGAGTAGTGTTAGCAGTTGATATAATCTACAGTTCACAACAAATACTCGCTCGGAATACTGCTTGACGGTTCATGTAGTGAAGGTTTCCTTTTTTTTTCTTTTTTTTTTTTTTCCTTTTTAACAGATTTTAAGTTGCACAACACACTAGACACACAAGAACCACAGCTTATCAAAAAAACCAACAGCAACGGTGTTGTCAGGATTTGACTTGCTTTTATAAAATTTCTCTGCAGAAAAAAAGTGAAAAAAAAAAAAAGAAATCACACCCTGCTCCCTCCCCCCCGCCCCAACGCAGAACAAGTGCCTCAACCAGCCAACTCCCGCTTCGTTCCGAGGTGACTCCGGAAGCTGCTCCTCCTCACAGACCAAAGGTACGCGTGCGCTGCCCGTTCCACGGCGCACCTCGCGCGCGTTCGGGTGCGCCTCCCTCTTCCTGGAACTTGTGCAAATCAGAGGCCCCAGCTGCAGGGCAGCCTTTGATTTTAAGCTGCTGGGCCTTCGCCCTCCCGCCCGGATGTCGTTCGCTGGCGTGGGCCTTGGCGGTGCCAACAGTATCTCGTACGATCACAGGTTAATTGGTGAACACGGGGAATATTCTCATCAGTCACTCCTCATCCTTCTTACCTCCCCATTTATCGTTTTGATTTTTGCCTCTGAGTGGGAATATCAAGCAAAAATAAATTAAATTTGACCATCCTGGACAATAACCACGAGGTTTTTCTCAGTACCTAACATCAATACAAGGCACGCCCAACAACACACACACCATAAGAGCACTGCAGAGCAGGGCAGGGCAACCCGCCGACCCAGACATCTAAGTGCTAACTGTTTGTATATTTGTCCGTTTGCTGCTGCCCTCTTTTCCTTGGCTGGTGCAGAGGAAGTTGGGCTCCTGCCCTCAGTCCTCAGCAGACCTTGTAGCAGACTCCAGACCACAGGTTCCTCTCGTGGCGTCACTTCCTGAAGCTGCTCTCCGGGATGGTGAGAGTGCGCCGCCTCAGTTTTCTTCCTGATCCTTCCTCCAGCAAGTAAGTGACATCAATAGCTGCAACAGACCACAGGCTTTTGGTAAAGAAGGTGATATGAGGCAGAGTTTTCCTACTTCCCTAATAGTTTTCCTACTTCCCTAATCACAGAGCTTTCAAGGATGTATTCAAAATTCCAGGGGACGAGGTGCTGAGCAATCTGATTTAAGCTGGAAGTCAGCCCTGCTCCCAGTCCCCTTTGGGCCAGATGACCCAAATTATTCTGCTAGACCATCACTACTTTGCCTTAACTCTCAGAACACAAAAGAGGGGGGGCAGAGCCCATCCCAGGCTGTCCATCAGGGACACGGTTACTCGGTGCTGCCGCTGCGCCGCTACCGCTTAGCCAGTACCTAGGGAGGTTTCTCAGAATCCCTGGAAACCTCACTGAAGGTGAAAAGAGACTTCCCAAATTCTCCCCAGTCCTTCTCTGCCTGTCTCTGAAGTTTCCTGGTTGTGAACATGGAATGCTGGGGGGGATCTGTCTTGGGGTTAGTAAAAACATTACACAGTGTCAGCTGTAAGAAATGTCATTTGGAGATGGAGGAAACGGCTGCAAAGGGAGCTAAGGGTAGGGAAAAGGTCCCCGAGGAACGCATTCGGACACAGGGAGCTTTACCGGCAGGGTCTGCGGCACGCGAGAGCCGAGCCTGCCAAAGGACATCGCACCGAACCTCACCATTTTTCCCTGGGATTTTCTCTAAGAGGTTTAGCAGGATTTGATTAAGTCTCTCCCTCTGACTGTGCCGCCTCTCCTCCGGAGTGCACAGCTGCCTTGTCTCGGAACTGCCTTCCTCCACCTTTTTATCACTTTCGCAGCTCTCACTGGAGACTGCCTCCTTGTCCGGCTCCTCGAGGCTGGGCATCTCCCTCGAGGTCGGATCTTGGCTTCCTAACACATCCTCAATAAGCGGAAGAGAATCTTCTTCGTGGTTTAAGTCTTTAACCTGCGGTTTTGAGCGATCTGTTTTCCAGGAAGATCTGGCAGGAAAAGAAGGGTTGAAACACCAGTTTTTCAGACACTCCCCTGAAAGGCCAGTCACCAGTGGGGGGGCTTTCTGCAATCTCAGTCCTCTGACTTAATGCGGGTGTTCCAACCCACCCCCGGGAGGCTACGTTCCTATAACCTTGTCTGCACAACCTCAGCTGCAGCCTTCTAAAACAAAATCCCTCTCTGAACTGATACCTAAAGGCTTTTCTCTTCCAAAACAGCTGAGCTCAACACTCACTGATGTTCTCCTGCAACAGCCATGGCTCTTGATGGGGACGGGTGTTTTCAAAAAGTCTCTCACAGAACTGAGACTGCACTGGCCTTTTTTGGCTCTTATTCCAGGGCAAACGCATGCAGTCTGCCTCAGGATCCAACCTCCCTTTGTGCGGGAAGGCCGGATGCTCTTGCCCCGGGCTCGGCCATCTCCCCTCTCTGCTGCCTGTGCTAACTTTCAAAATGGGTTCTGAAAGGCACTTTCAAAATGGGTTTTGTACTCTTCCTTACGTACATTTTTAAGGAACACTCAGGCTGCTCCTATCTTCTATCCCTCTTCACTTGTTCCCTTTCGCTGCTTTGAAAGTTGAGAGGATTCTTTAACCAAGTTACATTTATGGTTTGCACAGCACCCAGGGGAAACGGGTAGGAAAAAGAGTGGGCACCTGACAAGCAGGATTATCTCTTCTCAACAAACAAGCTGGTAGGTAGGACTCACCTGCCTCCATTTCTCTTGTAGTTGTCGGGTACGTAATGAGGCTGTAACAACAATAAAGGTTATGGTTAATACCAAATAAAACTCACAGTGGAAGAAAGTGCTGGTCTTTCTAACGTTCTGGAAGTACCAGTACAGGACTGGCCTATCTGACACTTCGGAAACGCCAGCACGTGGCTGGCACCTCTCACACGTCGGGTGAATTCAAAGCAGAAGGCATAATCCTGTAGTAAGGACAACTTAGTGCCATTCTGATTCTTCACGTCTTCCAAATAGATTTCAGGCCATAGGCCATCGTGATGAAAATCATCTTTGCTTTTTGCACAGCAGAAGTTTGGAACCACCTCTGAGCTCGCTACAAAAATCTCTCTGCTTCCAGGAAGCAAAGTGCCCACTTGCAAAAGATTTGCCAGATCTGATAGGTCTGCACCCAAAGTCGCGCTGTGTACGAGGACGTGTGCAAGAAGAGCTGCTACTTCCGTGGAAGAGGGGAAAATGAGACAGTGAAACAAGAGCTGTGCAGATGGAGGATGCTAAGGCAAACTGTACTTCATGATTTTGCTTCCTGTCTGCTGGGTTTTTTGATAAAACACCCATTTTCAGTGGTAACTGTATATAAAGCAAGCAGTATGTCATTCGATCGAGCAGGGAAATGGAAATAGGAAAATATTGCTTTTCTGTACGGGGAATCCGTGCTCACAGGTGAAGTGCTGAAAACCATTTTTAAGCAAGTCTGCTAAAACACAGAGTAATTACACCAAAGAAGAGACGGCCTAACAAACTCACATGGGACTATACACTGTGATCCCCTGAGACACATGAAATTATTTTACAGTTGCAGAATTGCAACCAAAAAAGTGAATTTTAAGACTTCTTTCCCTCTGGAGTGGCTTAAATGAGATCAGCATCTGGATTTCAGTCAGAAACCACAACTTCCAAACTTACACACCCAGCTTACACAGCCATTCCTCCAACATCTGTTTGCCTTTCTGCACACGCTCTGTCCACAGTCAAGTTTTCTTTCCAAGCTCACTTTCTAGACAACTTTTCATCTGGACCACGCTCATGTGTCAGCTTCCTTCGCTTTACCAACCCTCCTTCATAGACAGAGAGCAGTTCAAAAATACGTCCGGTCTTCTGGTACAAAGCAAGGAAGCCAAGAGAAGAAACACTTACTGAGAAGTCCCTCTTGGGCGTGAGTTTCTTGGGAAAGTGGTCAAAGGCATAGGGCTTGGTGCAGACGGGGTAACGATTCCGGTGGATCTTGTAAAAGAGGTGAGCTGATTTATCGAGGCGGTAATCACAAATATATACATCCTGCTCCTTCACCCCTTTTGGCCTCCCTGCAGTTTCAAAACAAAGCACACAGGAAAACGTGCTACAGGATGGCAGAATTGTATGTTCACCAGACTCAAGAGGCAACACGTGGTGTCACAGGAGGAGAACAAGCCATACGCCGTGCCAGAGGAGCAGGGGGCTGTCAGAGCTGTTCAGTGGGATGGCACCCGTTCTTACCTCTTCTGCATTCAGAATCGCAGTCGTGGACACACTGCTGGTTCAGTTTAGGAGGAAAACGTGTATAATCCAGTGAAACAGTACCCAAACTTTTGCAAACACTATTATCAGGTGCCATCACCTTCTCCTCCTTGCCCACCCCAATCCTACCCTACTGCTGCCTCTTCAGCACTGGCCCTCTTCCAACAGAAGTTGCTGTCGCAGTGCTAAGGCAGGAGTGCGTTCTCAGCTCCCTGTAAACACTGGCTGCTGCCTTTTTACAGCACTAACTATTTTAGCATACTTCCCAAATTGTCGGAGAGGTGTACTACATCTCATTTCTCATCCCGTGAAGTCTCCTTACCTTTGCAGTAGGTGTACAGGTCGAGAACACAGCACGTTCCCACCACGGCCTCCAAGGGGATAATTTCATACAACGGCACCCGGAAGAGCTCATTGTGATAGAACTTTCGAGAAGGGGAATGATGCGTTTCGTGTGGACGGAAATAATGATGACCAAATGCAAACCGCTCCTCTCTGCGTGAAGGTGTAAAGGTAAGAGAGGGACAGAGGGAAGAAGAAGAGAGACAATTTCTATAAGCCCATGATACACCTTGACCTAACGCCCTCCACTTGATTCTGAACTATCCATCTTGCATTTGTGCAGTGACTGTGATGAAAAGCCGAATCACATGATTATTGCACATTCAACTTTATCCCTTTCAGTAAGTGGAGATGGCCCACGCGTGATTTTTGTGAACACGGCAGACGTACTGCGCTGCCATCTGCGGGGCGTACGCAGCTCTTCGAGTTACAGTGGCTCAGCCAGTCCGTGTTGGCGACCTGAGCCACCTCAGCTGTCGGTGTGTTCTCAGCCTATTCCGACAGCGAGGGAAGTGCGTCACAGCTTCACAGCGTGGTCGGGCTTGGAAGGGACCTCTAGAGAT
>NW_010243616.1:504-754 GCF_000690775.1 Eurypyga helias | reverse complement strand
CGCCGCGCGGAGCACCGAGCGTGAGCATGCGGTGAGCCCCGGGCTACGGGCAGCGCTTCCCTCCCCCCTCGCCAGGCCTGGCAGCCTCCCTACCTTCTGAGAGCCAGACTCTGCCGCCTCTCCTGGCACGGTGCCGCCTGCCCCGCTCGCCGCTGCTGCTCCGCCGGCCCCAGCTCTCTCTGTCCCTCCGGGAATACCCTTCATCCCTCCTCTTGCCAGAGGACGCGCAGGTTGCGCTGCCTCTGGGCTC
>NW_010243616.1:0-464 GCF_000690775.1 Eurypyga helias | reverse complement strand
TGCTGCCGCGTTGCCCTCTTTATCCGCGGAGCTTTTCTCGGGTTCACCCGCACGCGTCCTCGAGCTGGATGGCAGAGAAGGTCGGGTTAGTAACTGGCTTTTCTGGGTTTTTCTCAGCACGTCTCTGTTTTCTGTTACTGAAAAGCACGATGGCTTTACATTCTCGGTGAGCATCTCCCCACCCCGCGACAACCCCTTGGAGATCAAGGAAAGCGGGAGCTCCTACGGAGCGCTCTGTCGCACCAAGTTTTACTGCTGCGTGCGACACCGAGACGTTCCGGAACCTGTCCGGTCCGCGGCTTTCCTGTGAACAGAGACTCCAGGATCCTCCGACCCTTAACCGATGCCCTGCAAGTGCGAGCAGATCACTCCCTTTCCATCTGAAATCTGACTCGGCTGGAAAACCTTAAACTGCCCGTTTTTTCACCCTCCTAAGCAGCCCGGCCCCGAAGGCCACGGTTACC
>NW_010243615.1:0-7156 GCF_000690775.1 Eurypyga helias | reverse complement strand
CCCTGAGGAACGCCGCTTGTCACTTGTCTCCACTCAGCCATCAAACCGTTGACCACCACTCTCTGAGTGCTTCTCTAACTTGTTTTCAAACACTGAAGAAGTTTTGCAAGGTTGACTCTTTCTTCATATATAATAGATCTATAGAAAGAATTCTTTCTTTTAAAACTACTGCCCTTGTATTTCCCTTTGTTGAGGCTGATTGTTTTTCATGTGCCTTCTGAGCCATCACTGGAGGGACTGTTTCCAGAGGGTTATATTTAGCTCTGAAGCGCTGCAGATTTTATTTCCCTGGCTAAAGGAAGGATGGGATCCTTCTTTATAGGAAGATCTTACTCTTACTCTACTGAACTGAAAGAAAGCACGGAGACAGCCTAGTCTGGGCTTGCAGAAGACACTGGTGATGCCAAGGCCCCAGCTATCATGATCCTGCTACATAAAAAGGGAAAAGTAAATCCAAATGAATGTTTACTTTACATATACAACAGACCTACAGCTTCAGTCCTGTTTAGGAAAAGAATAATTGGGTTTTTTCAGGCTGTAAATCATCACACATAGAATCACAGAACGGTTTGGGTTGGAAGGGACCTTAAAGACCATCCAGTTCCAACCCCCCTGCCATGGGCAGGGACACCTTCCACTAGACCAGGTTGCTCCAAGCCTCATCCAGCCTGGCCTTGATGCAGGGGTCCTCTTCATTTATTTACTGCAGCAGAGGCGTTAAGCAGGTATGCGAGGCTGGCTCTTCAGTAACAGAACAGAAGCAGGGGCAGCTCTAGATCACCAGTGTGCTGAACGGCTCACAGAAAGGTCTGCCGCTGCTCCCACCCCCTCCAGCAGCACCACAAAATCCCCACGGTAATTGCCCCTCTTTACAGCACAAAACTCTGCCACGTCTGTAGACAAATTCAACTACTTCAAGGTTTTGCCAGTAAGGTATTACTCCCATGGTATTTTACTCCGTGTAGGTTCAGGTCCTGTTGATAAATTCTGTTACCTTTGCAAATAAATTACTCCACATCAACATGAGCATGCTCACTGCTGGTATACCACAGTTTTGTAAGTACTGAAGTACCTTGAAAATACTGTGTCACTGAAGTGACGCTGCTATTAGTGGGTTTCCAGTGAAGTCCAAAAAGCAAGACCACAGACCAGCTCTAAGTGCTTAAATGATACAACACAAGGCGTTCCCGAGGGCAAACTTTGAAGCCCAGCCTCCACAATTGCGTGCTCAAGTCTGCGTAAGCCATGGGCTCGCTACACACTTCAACTGCTTTGCCTTACTTGATCGATAAATACTGTGTGCAAATAACCCCCAATTCCGACGAGAAGCCCTGCTGAAGCTTGTGGAAATCCACATTTGCACAAGGAGCACTGGCACATAACAAAGTGCAAGGTTACTGCTGTTAAAGCCTTAAGAAAATATATTGCCATTATACTGTAATTCAACCATAATTTCCCCTGGTTGAAAAATGTCTTACCTTAAAAGGTGACTGAAGGTAAGAAATTTAAAAGAAAGGCTTCCTTCTCATTTTCTGAGTACAGGATTTATTGCAACACAATCTGAGTGGAAAATACGGACGGATAATATCAAACTTGTCTATCAGAAGTGCCAAAGTAGTGCCTTCAAAATGGAACAGTAACATGCTCTACACAACTACTCCTGCTGTTACAGACTTTACCCAGTTGATTATCCTTTGATCTCCCAACTTTTCCAACTCCGTTTTTTAGTCTAAAGTAAAGAATCTTTGATGGAAGCCAAACTCCTTGATGATGTGAGGTGAAAGAAAAATAAAACACCCAAAATAACTCTCAGTTCTATGAAAAAAAAAAAGAAAATTAAAAAGCATCATCCATATGGCAGATCCTTGAGAAAGCCGTGGTTTCCTCATTTACCATCACTTCTTGATAAAGTTTTGGAATAAAGTCCATATGGCCATGCATTTAACAACGTATAAGAGCAATTATCACTCCAGTTTATCTAAATTCTGGCTTAACATCAACATAAAAGGTTTCACAAAGTACATTAAAAAAAAAGATGGGAAAAAAAGGCCAGGAACAGGTAGGTATCCCTGCTACCACCAATGTGTGGTAACAACCAGATCTCTTGGAGTGGATGAATCCCAGCCATGCAGTTGCCCTTTGGGATTTGTTTTTTGCCCTTTATTAAAACTTTTGACAGTTCCAAATAGCAAGCCCTGGTTTCCTTCAAACGCCTCAAGGATCATAAATGCATTCAGGCCTCTCAGTATTTTAATGAAATATCAGTTCCTGCTCCCCTACTTGACTTGCAGGCAAAATCTGCCATTTTAAGGAGATAATCTTAAGCAGCTTTCCGAGAAATGTCAAGAACACTAAACTGCTATTTCTGTGCTCTGGTTTGGTGGGGTTTTTTTTTCCCTCCCCTAATATTCTATTTAAATTGTCTTTAAAAAGAAAGCGGAGTGCTATCCAAGATGAAATAGTGTGAAGTGACGTGCTGTTTTTAACAGACTGCAAGACCTGCTTCAGTACTGTCAGCTAATTAAAAACCTTCAAAAAAGCAGGGGTTTAATTCCCTGTGTGGCATTACTGTGTCTAAAAAAATATTTTGGAGAATAACATGAACAAGACAACTACTTAAATGGCATCCCATTTTTCTAAGGCTCGGTTGTCAATGAAACCAGCGCTGATGTTCAGCCACATTTCTGACACTTTTGTGCTCGTTTCCAAGTTTCCACAAGCCTACTTCAACGTTACTCAGGCAAAAGCTGCTTACGATTTACGAAAACGTCTTTGTTTAAGGTCAAGAAACCTTAAGTTGCTGTTGCTACACTGCAACACCAACTGTGTCCGCAGCGCTGGAAAGCATTCCCAGTTCTGGTCGCCCTCTTGAAACTCAGCAGAGCTGAGGACCCTGGGCCAAATCCTGTGTCGACGCTGCAGGAGGTCATGGTTGCAGCAGGGGTCCTACCAGGAAACCCCTCCCCACCGGCGTTCGGTGGGTTTCTTTGCAAAGACTGACTGAGTCTGTGTTCCCTTGTGGGTTACGATCGGGCAGGACTAGACTGCTTTTGCTGCCTACACTGCCTAACTACCAAACCAGGAGGGAAAAGAGCCAGAGGATGGTCGGTATCTGAAACAGTGTGCCCAGAAGTGCTCCTGGGTGCTGCTCTGTACTCACACGACACCTCGCACTCGGCAGCCTTGCCCAAGGCTCTCCCGGTACCTACAGCAGTGTGGTCCAAGGCAGGAAACTTCCAGCTTAGGTGGGGACAGCAATTTTGAACATCTACACAGCAGTCTGCCAACACAAAGGATACGCTGTGAAAAACACATTATTTTCCCAATTCCAGCTGCCAAACTCCAAAGAGTTCACCTGACTGAAGACATGCATAAAGATGAAGTAAACCAGAAGGAACGGCTTAGCTAAACCAGCCCCTGAGGGGCTTAGGGTAGAAGTTGCTCACCTGAGCTGGGACGCCTGTTACTCTGGTCTTCATGGCTACCCTAAGAGGTTAGCCTACCTGAGCAGAGAACATGTTCACCTACCTGCGCAAGCTTCTTGATCATGGGAACTTCTCACTAGGAGTGGAAAAGCCAGCGCTCCACGTGGAAACAGCATCCAGGAACCTCAAGCGCAGCTCCGTGTTGCTACTAAGGCCACACTTTGTGCGGATGGATATTCAACTTGAGACTGAGCAATCGTTAACTTGTAATAATCAATGCTATACCTGTCTGCAGATCTCATGCAATACATCTTCAAACCATTTAGAACCGGGCGTGGTATGGGGGAGAGGAGGATCGAGTGTTATTTCCCACTAACACTAGTAAATAATACAGCGCTCTTCTGAAGCAAGAAAATATCAAGTAACAATAAAAAAGAAACACACCCAGCATGCACACATGCCAAAACATACACGGCACCACAAGGACATCTCCAGTATCTCTGCAACAGCAGCCTGTTCCTTGGAGGTTTCTTGCCCAAGAGCTGTGACCCAGCCTGGCGCTCCTTGGCCTGCAAGATCTGACAAGATCCCAAGAAGCTGGTGTGGCTGCAGGCCAGCGACCTCGTGCTGTGCCATGCTCCAGAGCCATATGCAAAGCCCACGAGAGAGCAACATGACCACACACGTTTCTTCTCCTGTTGTAACGCCAGCAAGGCTCCAAACCTGTTCTAGATAACAGAGGAGATAGCAGCTCAGCCGTATCTCAGGGCTGTGTGGCGTGGATCACGGCATTCACTACAGCTGTCATAATACACTATAAATTACACACAACACACCTCAGAACTGCCTGCATCTTTTGTGGTAGCAGAAATCAACACACGCTGACAACTGATCAGATAGCAGAAGCATTAATAGAGACTGACGCAGTCCATCACCACTATTTGTCGTGCATGTACATGGTTTCTTGCCGTCATAACTGACTACTAATAGTTTCTTCTCATATAGCCATGTTGTCGGGCTTCTCTTTGCCACCCTCCCAACAGGCGCTCACTGCAGTTGTGCTGCCCATACCTTTAGGGCATTCTCACCAGCTGACAACGCCCCAGGTGGAAGCATAACCTTAACACCACACCCAGCCATCAAGAAACCCCTTGGCATCACACACCTGATCCAGATGTGCGCCTGCAGAACTATCCAGAGGATACGATACCACGTTCGTGCTGGTCTGTGCACGTCGCTCCTCCTTCTCTGCCCACAGCACTGCAGCACAGCCGGCAGAGTCTTGTGAACAGGAGCAGAGCTGCGAAACAGTCCCCAGATGAAATGGCAAGATAAGCTGTAAAGGAGCAGGAACATGGAAGTGAGGGCAAGGCTAGCTACTCGAGATATGCAGAGGATGCAACTTCTGAAAGTAACCCAAACTGCAAGGGAAGCACTAAACAGCAGCAAACTGCTCTACTGGGAAGGGTCAGAAGCAGGAGGAGGAGAGGAAAGGCAAGGCAGTATATAATAACAGAAATCTGTGCCAAGGTCTGGGATGAGGCTCCTGTGAGCACTTGGAAGCTGGCAACTGCAGACTGCCTTTGCTCCGCTGCCAGACTATTCTGGGGCTGAAAGACTGATAGACAACAAGGCTCTCTCCCAGACAGCCAGAGATGTGGCAGAGTGGCATCCTCCACCTGCTGAATTTCCACCCCGTGCTGGGAGCTGTGAACATACCAAGGGCACCAGAGCAGCTGCCAGCTCGGTTTGGGTTTTCCCTGCAGCACCTGATGGGATGCACAACCCTATCTTCTGCCCACACATGGCCAGGAGATGGCTGGTCACTGCCCAGATGGGCGGCCCTGGCAGCCTCACGGCTGCTTTGCCATGGCCATGGCCCTGGGGGACCTCAGGACACCCAGGGCACATCAAGCCTCGACCGCGTGGCGTCAAGCCGAGCAGGCAAATCAGCCAAGCTGCCCCTGGCACCGAGCCTTGAGACCGCAGCCGGGAGTGGTTACCCAGTCCCACAACACAGTTGAACTTTCAAAATATTTTGAACAGCTCCTTATCAGCAAAGCGGCTTTACAGCAGCTCAGTGTTTCACAGTGTTTATAATCTGGTCCCCTTAAATCGGACTGACAACCTAGCTGAACCACAGCCTGAAACAGTCTCTCTGCTGGCACAGGACCTTGTCAGCAAGACCCACCCAGGCTGAGATCAGCACCTCGCGTACGCCCACACCTGACGACAAGCGTGCTCCTAACGCCGCTGAAGTCAACGGTACTGGGAATACTGGCTGCCTGTTTGACAGAGTGACCAGAACAGGACCCCAAAACACAGATCCTGCCAGCTTTCTGCAGCCTGTGGGTGCTTGCAGTAATATCAGCACTCTGTTAGAATGTCTGCAGTAAAATATCAGCTCTCCTCACCTCGGCTGTCCATCACCAGATGTGTGAACTCTGCCGCAAACCGAACAAAAGCACCCTGATCCTTGATCTTCCTTCTCCATGGCAGGGGGGAGCGTTTGGGCCCAAGGAAAACACTGAAGTCACAAAACTCAAGTCTGCAACAAACCCAGGTCATCTTTCAGTACTGATCCTGCTCCAGAACACTCTGGTCCAGTGTGACGGCACCATCACATAGAAAAGCAACTTCTTTACCAAGCTATTTCTAGGTAAAATTTACTGAAGCTTCCATAGAACCACTGCAACGCATAGCCTTGTGCCCACACAGAGAACAAACCAAAAATTACTCAGTGAATCAGGGCAGACAAAGGCTGCACCATCGTATGAGAGTGCTCACAGGGAGGGAGGGAGGAGCAGGCCGCGCCTGCAGAAGGGGCAAGTCGGGGAAAACCTCCGCCAACGTAAGGAAGGAGTCTGGGAGGAAGCTCACCCACCCGCCCCACACAGACAGCAACCTAGTTCTAAATCTTACCGGCCTTTGCCACCCACTGAGCAAAACGCTGGCCACTCGGCCATCAACCTGCAGGGACAGCCTGCAATACTAGTTTTGTTAGTTTATCAAGTACTAATTACTATTAGCCACTGACATTTAAATGATTATGAGGGTCCATCTAGCCTGGAGGTGTCACCAAGGTCCAGTCGGCCTACGCCCTGCATCAAAACTGCTTCCATAAAGCAAAAAAGACAGCTCGTTGCCACAGGAGACTCCATTCTGAAGGGCACACAAGGCCCAATATGCAGACTGCACCCACTTCTTAGGGAAGCCTGCTGCCTCCCTGGGGCTCGGGTTAAAGATGTGAAGAGAGGGCTTCCTCTGCTGGTAAGGCCCTCAGATTATTATCCGTTAGGGATTTTTCAGGGAGGCAGAGGTGAAGTTGCAACAAGAAGTCTAAGGGCAAATAAAGAGACTTCGGGGTCTTGGGATGGCTGGTTATGGGTCTGGGAGCACAAGTAGCATTCTCTTCTATCCTTCCAATTGCAGGGAATGATGAGGAGAGAAACAGGTAGACCCAACAGGTCAATACTTGGCTCTGAGCCTGGTGTCACAGGCAGAATTTTGGTATTTTTGATGATGGGTTGAGTCTACACGACACCAGGCCTGCTGGCACCACCGTCTCAAAGGGGGAAAAGGATCCTCACTCAGGAGTTCGCAGGGATCACTGGAAGAACTTTAAACTAGATTTGAAGGGGGAAAGGGACAAAACCAGGCTTGCTAGAGATAAGCCTGGGGGCTGCATGCCAGTGCTCAAGGGACAGTGTGCTAGCGAGGTCCTTCAGTCT
>NW_010243614.1:0-18078 GCF_000690775.1 Eurypyga helias | reverse complement strand
CGGCCGGCTCATGTCCAGCTTTTCTGTCCTCTCAGAGCATGTCACCGAGGAAAGAAAAGTCAGACAAAATCCTAGCTTATGAAGACAAAACTACTTTCAAATTGGTAGAGTACAGGGATACTGACAGTCACCGTGGCAGATCACTTTTTCAGCAATGGTCAAGGTGCGCGCCCATTGCTAAGAAGCGTTACAACCTTCAGCTGGCAGTTTCATGGAGTGCCCTGGCATTTCCAATGATAAGTCACATCACTAGCCCTAACGAAGTCACGATAGCAAGACAACAATTTGACTCTTAGGAATTCTACAAGCGAGGAAAGTGCTCCAGAAGACAAAAGTTACCTTCTTCCTTGCTCCAGTAAACTCAGAATTCTGTGTGAATACAAACCTTCAAGATTTGGCATAGAAATTTGTAAGATTCCTAAAACTGAGTTTCGGGGACACAAGTTCAGTGTGTTTCTCATCATCCAGTGCAAGTTGGTTTCCCACATAATATTCTCAAGCAAAATAGTTCAATAATTTTATTCAACACACATGCTTACTACAATTGTATCCTGGCTAGGACTCTGGTTCTCTGTAGATACCAGCTCATATTTCAAAGTCACCTGAAAAGCCCTCAAAACCAAGCGTAGTCAAGCAGTTACAGACTGGGCTAGATTTGAATTAGCACATGCATGAAAGAAACACCACGTTTCTTTCCTATTTCAGGCATTTCTCTGGCATGCAAAAATAAATGTAAAAATATCTTAACACCTGCAAGCTCACTTCCAGCACTTACCTTGGCTTGGGACTTTGTACCTGTATGGATTGAGAGGCAGGCTTTCACCAGTATAGAATTACTCATTTTCTCTCAAAAAGAAAAAAAATTCCCATTCAGGAAATAGGAAACACCACTGGGCAAATATATCGAAAGGAGCATACCGCCACGAAAAGCCACATTTTGACAGCACCCTGACTAAGTAATTTTTAAACAGTACCAGACAATTTGGAACACAGCAGTACTTCACACAGCTCTGAAATCAATTTTACATGATTTACAGCATGCACTTATTCATTAACCAAAGTGACTGGTTAATATAGTACAGCCCACTTCCCCCTGCTGAATCTTAAGGTTGAGAGAAGCCTCCACTTCAGCCCAGGGTGTGCACCCCAGATACCCATACAGGCTACCAACAGGCTACTGTTTGGGTACCTTCACATCCACCTCTGTGTCCTACAAAAACCTTAAGTCATGTTTTCCCAATGTAGCAAAGTTAACAGTAATAACCTAGTAGGGAGGAGCTGTTTCATTTGCCCTTTTTTAGGCTGACATTCAGTGCAGACTGATTCATTCCAAGAAATCTGGCTCTTCAGAAGTAAACTTTGGAATTTTTTTTAGGGATAGACCGGTCCTCTCAGGACTCACATCGTTTATGAACACTTCTTCAAATTACGAATGGCTGCTCATACCGAACACAGTGGTGCCTCGTTCCACAAAGGTTTGTGGAAGTCCTGCTCACACCCCACCTGCTGCCTGTCATTAGTTACCCTCTGGCTCAAGGATGTCTCACGCCATCCATCTGCGGAGAAGAACGCCACAGAGCTGCAGAGGGCACGGACAGCCACAGGCTGCCAAGTTGGCACACATTAAGAAGTTACTACCCAGACTCACCACAGATGCCTGACTGCCTTCAAGCTCCTACACCAATGCAGACTCAAAGCAAAGAAAACATTTAAGGAAGTCCATTCAAGTAATTAACTATACAACAGACATACTAAATAAACCGAAGAACTACCCGCATGGCAAAGTCAGCACAGCCAGTTTGACACTGAACAACCAAAAAGAGTTTTGGAGTGGAACAAAGTCTGTGAGTTTGTTTGGATAATCAGCTGAGACAACGAATACACAAGTTGCTGCCTTAGCACCATGTATTGCCTCAATGCATCTCAGCGGCAGACATCTAAAATTAAAAAAAAAAAAAAAATCAAGCACACTCAGTCTGACTTGAGGAACTTTAACACCAGCTGTCGTAGTAATACATATTCTCTAAACATTGTGGAAAGAAAGTGCTTTCTCTGGCTTTGAAGCCACTGTGGTACTTAAAACTCCTTAAAACACTGAAATCATTCGGTACTTTTAACATTTCACTGATGGAAGTTTGCAAGTTACATGTCCTCAAAATAAACTCTGAACTACACAAATAAATACAGCACCGTCACAAGCTAGCACAGAAAGATGCGAGGTCAGCAGCACCAAACAACTCTGAAAAGCTGTCAACACCACAGAATGGTTTGGGTTGGAAGGGACCTTAAAGACCATCTAGTTCCAACCCCCCTGCCATGGGCAGGGACACCTTCCACTAGACCAGGTTGCTCCAAGCCTCATCCAGAACATTATCAAACCAACATAGTGAGTACTCTATCAGCTCAAATAATTTTATTAGTTTCTGAGGTGAAGTATTTTTCTTTTAGTAACCACTTCCAAGCTGACTGAGGCTTTTTTCCTTTTCAGAAGGGAGGCACTTGATTTTATTTGCAGGAAAAAAACCCCAAACAAAACCCCAAACAAATGAAAGCAAACACACACCACGCCCCCTACACAAAACCCCATTTCCTAAAAGAAGTCTTTAGTTGAAAACCAATTTATTTTGAAAGTATAGTTTACTAACATGGTGGGAAAGTCCTTGTATCAGTAACATCAGCTATATAATTTTCATTGTATTTAAAATCTAAGCTGTGGTACCTATCTCATACTGGAAATATGTAATTTAAAAAAAAATCTTGAGGATACAAATATCACAGCCATAGTGCAGAAGCACAACAATTTACACCAAGCTTCAGTCCTGAAACCTGCCCAACAAGAACCCTGAGTTGGAGCTCAGCGCCTGTGGAGGAAAGCACCACTTCAGGGAATAACTGTGTTTTCCTAGTTCTGTGACAGAACCATGTTTTACTGCTTCTGGTATTGAAACTAAGCGTGCTCATCTTAGCTGGACTGAGATTTGCAAAAGCCCAACTATGGGAGTAACTGCATGTTTTACTTGATCCTTCTTTTAAGAACAGGACTGAGTCAAACAATAAGGCGTGAGAGTTCAGGAATTACTGGGCTGCTTTTTATATCTAGACCTGTGTTTTCAGGTCACCCTCCCTCACTCAGGAAAATGGAAAGGTTAATACAATCACAATAAATGTGATTTCCATCCCAACATCCTCACATGTTACGTACCAATTTTTTATTAACAGATTTAATTTTCTGTGTTTCCCAAAGTTATAGTATGGTGCTTATTCCTTAACTTTTCTTATAGAAGCCTACTCAAAATGTAAAAAATGGATAAAAAAAGAAAAAGAAAGGCTGCAATCCCCACCCCCAAAACACCACCACCATAGCTGTATACACCAAAGCAGCAAGACAGCCTTACCTGCAAAAAAAAAGTTCAGAATACAGAAGTTACACAAAGATAGCAGAAGACCTAACACAAAGGGGCATTGAAATATTACAATCAAAACTCTCAATGGAGCGGCAGCCAACTAAAATCAAAGTTCGTCAGAAAAGTTTTCTTGTTAATCAGAAGCAACGTGGAATCTTTCCAACCAGAAATACATGGAATAACGTGAAACAGCTCCAGCGTAGAGAAGACTGCACCCTTTGACAGAACTGCAGCCTCCTGAATAACTGCTGAACTAAATAACTTGGAATAACCACAAACTCAACGTGCTCCAAAGATGTTTTTTACTGTGGCACAAGTGAAAAATCTCTAATTAAAATTAAAAAAAAGACAAAATACTTGCAGCCCGTAAGTTTAGCCCAGATTAGAATACTGCAAACAAGATCCTCTTCGTTAAGTGTCTTTTTAAAGCGTGCCAAAACCATTACTTAGAAGGATAATCTAAATAAAGCCATTGTTAACCAAAAAAAAAAAAAATCAAACTACATCCTACCATGGCTGGAACAGCTATGGGAGGAAGGATTATTTCCTGGCACAGTAGTGTAGCAAAAGACAGAGTTCTCTCTCTATTTATTATTATATTAAGCTTGTACAGTGCTTTGCAAAAATAAAATTGAGGTTTGTAGCTCATCTGTTTTCCAGACGATCGATTGCACTGAGCAGCAGGACTTTGTTTCTAGACACAACGTGCAAAAAAAAAAAGCATACTGAGCAAGGAAAAGAAACTACAGTCCAAATTCTGGTTTTGCTCACCTAGCCAAACCCGATACCTGAGCCCAATTACGCAGGTGCAAGTAAGGATTCAACTTCACTGAAGCTAACTGAATTAACCAGCGTAAGCAAGGTCGCTATCACCTCCGCAAGGCTGTAGTAGAGCAGATCTGGGCAGGATGTGTAATTGAATTCACCGCTCCGATTTTGGAGAAGGCCCAGACATCCAGAATAATTACAGTGCCATCAGAGACAATGCTCAACAGTATTTAAGTTTTGTACCGTTTGTCTGAAGAGATGAGGCACTCCAACGTCAAGTACCTTCCAGCGTCAACTACGTTTTTTCGCTCTTCCTAAGAGTGTGTTGCAAGTATTTAGGCTTATATCTAAGTACTTCAACTTGTAAGTCCTCTCTGACCTACCGTATTTCGTTAGATAGAAACTTCTTCCTCACAAATGAGACTCAGAGCTTTGTTTTATCAACTCACACAGCTACACTACTATTAAAAGCTCTAGACCGTACCGTACTAGCTGTTGAGCTTCACTTTCAAATGCACTGGCAGAGTTGAGTAATTTTGAAATGAGAATTCACTCGTGGTAGCAACTTGACAGAAAACCCAAGGCAAAGTGGAATATACAGCTGATCAGAAACAAAGTAGTGTGCAGTATGAATTCAGGTCAAACTCGTGAAACAAATAGCGGCATTTTCTAGACTTAAAACGTTTCGGACTGTTAATCAGCAATACTGACTGCGCATAACCGGTTTTAGGGGTTTGGCAGTTTAAACAAGACTAGCAGTACTGGTATCTCTGACCATGAGAAAAACTGTTACTACGATTAGCATCGCATGCCTATTTGCTTCGATCACCACAGGTGTACAATAAAACTGTAAACATTTTCAAGGTTACATGCCAAAAGTCTTCTCACTATTAATCACACCCATTGTACTTGAGGTTGCACTCTCAATTTCACTAGCATTAACTTGGTATGAAAACCGGTCCAACCAAGGAACAGTTGATGTCCTCAAAATGCCACGATTACTTTTGTGCCAGCAATAGCAAGAGGAGGCAGCGCCTGTTGTCCTCAAACCAGAGGGCTAAGGAGAAAGAACAAGCCACAGATATGTTCACAGACCAAGCTATGGAAAGCAAGGCAAGAATATTAAGCCTACCACACATCAGAAGTGTATATAGTCAATCTAATGACAAAACTTAAGACACAGCTCCCTGAACCTCTTAGAAAAACCCCGAAATTAAATTTTTCTCTTGAGAAAAGTCAGCCCGCAGGAAGCCTCTGGTCAGCAGGCCTTGGAGCAAAGAAGGGTGCAGGGCTGCACAACTCAGACATGGGGAGAGAGGCTGTGCGCGTGCACAGACCAGGGGGATGAAAGGGAGAAGGCATCGCTCTCAGCGGGCAGTGAAAATTATATCAGCTCAAAGCCTCTGGAAACAACCTGCAGCAGAAATCTAACAGAGCATGGAAAAGTACAATTTGGTACAGTTTAGGAGGCATCATCATCTGCTGTATTATCAAAGCTGGGGGTGGCTGCTGTACAACGAACAACTTAAGTGAAGAGACAATGCTTAAAAAAAAAAAACACTGTTTAGAGAACACACACCATTACTGACAGTAATGGCAAGACAATAGTGATAGTTTGTATTGTTCTAGACTTGTACTTCTAGCAACTTAATCAAAATCTTACAGTTAAGTAAAAGGCCTATTTTAAGGGAATTATAGAAGTAGTTACTGAATTTTTTCTTACAATTTTTCATACAGAGAATTTCAGATGAAAGTAGAAAAGTCTGTTTTCTTAGAGCAACTGTGTAGATGTAAACTCACCGTGTCCAAGAGCCACAAGATTGTAACCACACTTCCACTTGGACTTACGATACATAATCAAAAGCCACGCTCGCAGAGGGAAAATGACCTGTTGATGATGGTGGCTGTCAACAACGGGTTCAGATCAGTTAGCTGCTAGTGCAGACAGGACAACATTTTTCAACACTGCGAGAGAAAGCGAGAGTGAGACCATATGGTTAAGCCTCATCCACATTAGCACCAAACAGCTAGCATCACCAATTGAGAACCGTCAGCTGGGAGATGAAGAGGTGGGAAGTCTACCTGTTGCTCACAGCCACTGTAAAGAATGGTTGTGTAGAGGTTTATCAGTGTTGGCTCAGAGTCTCCTGGAATACATGCATTTTGAGAAAAGCACAAATAACATGTCTTTGAATACAACATATACCCCTGTGCCTAATCAGTATTCCTAGTGCAGGGCAACACAGTTCACTGTCATTCAAGGAATTCAGTTACTCGTCAGTCGGCTTCAGCATGCTCAAGGTTTACTGAAATTTCAAGAACATGTTTTGGAATTATACTGGGTAAGTCCAAATTTCATTCACAGATCATCGACAGCTGCAGGTAAGCGTTAGACAAGTCCTGTCAGCAGACACCCTGGCTGTATGCTATTCAAGACCACACAGAATAAAGGGATGAAAGATCTGGCTTTAACGTCAAACTACTCTGAGTGAGGGGAGATGCACCTCGTGATCTCCGGCATCCCTTCAAAATAAACTCTTCTGTGCACTGACAAACCTGGCCACTAGCGCAGAGGTATGAGCTTTGCACGCGAAGACACACGCACTGCATCACAGAACTATTATTTATCACCCTGTTAAATACAGCATTCTGTAGTCAAACAATTTTAAGGCAGTGTAAGATGCCTGCAAAAACGGGGTTCCTGCCTGCTGCCCTGCATTTAGACAACAAAAGGATTTTGCACAATCACGGCGCCCACCGATTCACACCCCAAACTGTTCCTCAATCGGATTTACTAGGTTCCACGCATGCATCTGAACACAGGACAAGACCAGGGAGCTGGGACCACCTTTCACATAGTGGACTTTGTGTTCATTTCCAGAAAGAAGCTAAATTATGTATTTTAAATGCACAGACCAATTAACAGTGGGATCAGGAAACAGATTTTGTTCCTGAACTGTATTTAAAAGCTGTGTTTAATTTTGAAAAACAGGGAACATAACTACTCCTGTTCTTAACTGTGGAGCTAGTTTTGGGGTTTTATACTTGCTCTTTAATTCAACTTACTTTGTTCCTTTAGGTAACAAAAGCTACATTCATCAGCAAAAGACAGCTTAGTACAGCAATAATCTTATTAGCATGCACAGGGAGTTAATACTAAGCTTATACGAAGGATGTTTGAAAATAAGCTGGAAAGCAAGCACGCTAACAGCAATAAACTAAAATTGTCAAATTCTGCCTCAGTAACAAAACCACACTTGCAACAACCTTTTGCTCTGTCTTCACCAGGTTTAGTCATTTCCTGTACGTTTCTCCACAGGACAATTTTTCTACTACAGTTTTTGTTATGCTTGGTGGTCTAGGACTTGGGACAACGCGAGAGACAAAAGGAAGACAAGGAACACTAGTCTGTTCAGTTCTGCGGCGTGACGTCGCACCATTTCTTCTTGTGAGGAACACCGTCAAGAGAAAAATTACCAAAACACTTTTGGGATACAAAAATAAGGCAGTGGAAGTTACTTCCATAACCAGTTGCTACAATAAAACACGGGGTATGTTAACATTAACACATTTTAGGGTCTACCTGCAAAAATTCTACCACCAATAATTATTCTAAACTGGTCACTTGGTTGCATGCTGGGAAAGCACCTTCTAGCACTGGCAAAGGTAAACCGCCAAAACTGAACAGGTCACAACAGCAATGCAGCATGTGTGCTATGCTGGAATGAATGAGAAGACAGGTGGAAGACAAAATACACCCTCTGAAGACTGTCAAAGCTTAAGGAACACTTCCAAAACTAAGCACAATCCTTAAAACCAAGTAAAAGTCTGAGCTATAAAGTATGGCTGAGGACTGGACAACTGAAACCATGCTCAATCCTCCAGCATAAGATTTAGGCCTAACAAAAACCAGAGTGCCATGGTTAAGCGTACAATGAGGACTAACCAGGAATTCTCTCATACTTCAATTACAGTAACCACTCCTAACAGAGAGTGTGGAACTCCCTGGGATTTTAAGACTCTGTGTATCGAGAAGACGCTGCTCCTCCCCACTTGCACGCGTGTCTTACTTCACTCTAGCAGACGGTAAAGTTGCAAAGCAGAAACCAAAACAGACTGTCATTTAATAAAAGAGTCTCAGCAGAAGCAGGCAAAGAGGGAGAGGGGAAAAATAAAAACCAAACAGGCTCCACCAAGTACCATGCTCTTCCACACCAGCACAACGGATGGGAATCCTGTTCCACTTTGAGGGCTGTGATCCACTTGGACTGACGCCATGCTTTTGCACAGCTACTTGGCCCTGAGGGTTGAAAATAAAAGATGAACAGCCAAAGTACGAGTCTGGCAGACAGGGCTGTCAGGCAGGGATCAGCAGACCTGATGACTGTAACATTACAAACACTCCAGCCCATGGCAGTTCTGTTTTGCACTATACCCTATTCTTTCCCGTAGTTATTTCCTTCCTCTCTTTGTCTACCTTCTGTAACTCCTACTTGTGCTCTGTTTCTCTCCCCTCCCCTTCCCTTTTTTGCTCTCCTCAGAGTCCAAGGTCTTACAGGCAGACTTCTATTCATAGAGCATACCAGCACTGCAAAACCAGAGTTCACAATTTTTGCTACGTTTAGCTAAGTCTTTTCCCATCTCAGCTTTTTATCAAATTCAAGTTTCTTGAAAAACAGTTGATGGACTTTGTTTGTAACACTCTCTTTAGTCAGAGCATACCAGTCAGTATTAAAGACAGGAGTTCACAAATAATTCAGTGTGCTGGTTTAGGTTCCATAAAGGGAGAGTTTGGCCACTGCAGAGATGTCTGACCTACAGCTCTCACTCACATAAATAGTCCCTAGCCACACAAATAAAGATTGTCAAGATCCTTCCCCAAATTCCTGCAAGGAAGAGAAATTAAAACGATAGCAGATTTGATGGAACAGCTCTAAGAAAAATCAATAATGGTAGCTGTAAAATCTAAAATTAAAGTAGGTCTGGTTTTGATGCTTTCAGTACACACAGTACATTAAATTTGGCATAAGCCCAATGGAACATGAAGTACTCATGGACAATGTCTGCCAAGAGCTAGGAAGACAGCACTTAGTCTTTGAAGAATGGAGAGCCTCAGACCATTTCTACTTTATGCATCTGAAAAGTTAAATCAAGGTGATCTTTCCAAGAGAACATTTGTATGAAGTCTAATTGGCCTTCTTTGTGCAATATTGAATTCAGCATATGCCGACTGGCAGAGAATCAGTATTTTTCATTTATAATCCCTTCCACTTGTGACAAAGGTTACAAACAGATGTTACACCTCCCCGTATTCCAAATCACTGTGGTTTCCTCCTTAGTATCAGGCTTGTGTCTCAGACAAGTTCTGTACTGAACCCGTGGTCACACTGACACACTTCTAAACGTCTGACACAATGGAAGCAGAAGAAAGAGTCAGAAGCGTGAACTGAAGCAACTCACGCTGCGCTGTTTTTGCATCCATCTTCACATCTGTTGGTACTTCATGTAAGCTAACATGTTGACTGGCACGTAAACCAGCGAGCTCATATGCCTTACAGCAGAGCAAGATTTGATTAGTAACTGAATACTAATTCACATTTCTGTAGCAGCCTCCAAACATTAGCAAACTAAGCATCAACACAGCTCTGAGTTCCTTACCTTTATTAAAATAAGGACAAAAAAAAGGGAGACAAGCCAAACACCCATCTGGGAATGGAGACATTATCCATCATCCCGGCACAGAGGTTCATCCCCCTTAACACCTCCCACACGAGGAGCTCCTAGTTGGACAGGAGAGTGGAGTGCAATTCCAGCTTTGTTAGGTTTTCCGTTATACGCGGGAGGGCTTTACACATCCTTCCCTGCACCTCCCAGGGATTCAGGAGGGAAGATATCCCTCTTGTCTTTAAAGCCAGTGTAAGGTGCTGGCACAGCAGGCTCGCAGCCCCAGCTCTGCCTTGGGAAACTGGAGAGCAAGAGAAAGCGGACAATGCTACACTTGACATCTGCCCAGAGCATGGAAAGGAGCAAGAAACTTCTCGTGCCATCTGACTCTACACGTAAGCCAAGCACTATCTGGATCTTTAAAACTTATTTCTTGATGACTGAGGTTTTGAAATACGTAACAAAAGGGCCAGATAAATCTGATCGTTACTACTCATGAACAGCTATAAAACAACAGCAGCTGGCCCACAATATTTACCGTTGTGGACTACAAGAGACTGAAAGACAGCAGACACTTTCTACACGTTTATTGACATGATAAATAAGCCCTTCTCCCTGTGGCTGGTCCCTCTTGGGTTTAAGGTAAAGATTAACTCTTCCCTCATCTTTTGGATCAGGCTCCTCTCTGCTCCTGTTCAGACACTGACAATTTAAACTCCTCAAAGTGAAAGACTGCAGGGAAAACACTTGTAACACTTCCCCTTTAGAGGCACGAGTTTCCCTTCCTGACTACACGTTTCTCACAGAACAGCGAAATATGAATAATCAGTTAAATAAGAGAAAAAAATTAAATAGTGTGTATGTATAGGCATAGAAATTCAAAAGCACTTGAGGTACCTAAGTCACAAGTGCCTTATAAGCCCCCGCATTTTACAACATCCTGGCTTTCTCTGCCAGCAGCGAGAGGTACCAGGACCTACTTTATGTTCACGTCTGCTGCTCAGAAAGCCTCAGACAACGGTAATACACTGGCCACAGTACTGACTGTAAAAATACACACATGTGCCAGGAAAAAGAAACACCAAAACATAAAAATAAAAGCTACTCAGGCATTTATCTGTTTGCCAGATCAAGTCTAGTTCCTCAGCTTCAGCAGGTGGCTGACTGCCTCAGCAGAACAATGCATCACTTCTCAAAAAAGAAAAGCCACCCAGCTGCTGCCCTCACCACAGCACACTCTGCAACAACCCCGCGTAGTTCACAGACATGTTAACCAACGGGCAACAGCGCACGCCCCACCAAAGGAGAAAGCTCTGCTGGAATGGTATGTCACATCCCGCCCCCACAGCACCAAATCAATGTGGGCCATCAGCAGCACAGTAATCACCTTAATAAAAAGAAAATTAAAAATCAAACAAAGATCCAGTATGATGGATCCACCTACCACAGGAATCAAGAGATGACGTGGCCATGAAAATCATGTAAGCACAAAGGGGTGACCAACTGTCTTCAGACTAACATGCATTACCATGTAATTTGTTTTAAACTTGGCCTGCTAATCCTAGGGTATGAAGTACAGTTACATATAAATCATACCTATAAAATATATATATATAAAAATACACATATAATGATTAACTCCAAGAGGTTTGGGGACAGCAGACTGGACAAGAAAAGCAGTCCTTATCCAAAGTGTCCAGCACCATCATCACAAAGTTGCCTAAACATTAGAACAAGTGAAATGCCTAACAGCCTACTTTTGGGCCTTCTGCTTCTTTGAACTACCTATCTGAATAACTCAGAATAACGTTTAAGTCTTTTCCTTGTTGAGAAGCAGGTTTTACTGATTACTCCTGTAAGTTTCAGGGAATTTGAGCTGAATCTCTCCCAGCCTTTTACTCAATAGATATTAAACAAACATTCCCCTAACACACAAAACAGCAGGTGTTTAAAAGTTAGGTGTTACCACCATGACATATTTTACAGTTTGACTTCTTGCCTCTAACTAGTCAAATTCTAGACGTTGAAGATTAACATTACAATGCCAATTAAACAGAACCTATATACAACGCCAGAACAAGCTGGAAACGTTTTCTGGGGAAAACTAGAGATGGTCTGTAGATGCAGCTTTAATTCATTATTTTAAAGCAGAAAAAGGAGACAGAAGACTATGTCACTTGAACATACCAAGTCATTAACAAGTACACAGCAAGGGATATTCCACCCCCTCTCCAGCCCAAATCTACCCGTCTCAATCTCTGCTGGCCATTCAAGCCTAGGTTGCATCCAAGGGCTAAAAATCGCACCACTGGCTTCTCATAAGCACCTAAACCAGATTATACGAGAGAACATCTAGTTTAAGGTAGCTGTGCCCGGACAGCCAGCACACTCACACCACTCGTGAGCATCATACAGCTTTTTGTGGGGTTCTGAAAGCAGCATTCCTAAATCTGGAACCAAATTAACACCAAGGTTTGACTATGAAGACGGGAATGGCAGTATTGACTCAACAGCCCATAACTCTGCTTTCCTACACACGAATAGCCAGCAACCCTGCTTTCCTACACACGAGGAACTCTCCCAGCTTCTTTTAGAGTTTGACATCATTAGTAACAGGTTAGATTTCCTTTCCTAAAGTCAAAACAGAGCACTTGTCCAGCAGCAAGGAGCCAGCTACCATACCTGACACATTAGATAAGGGTTGAGGCCCCCTGTACTCTCTTTTTCACCATAGAAAGTAGTCCAAAGTCATCTTCTACCAGCCTTGAAATACAGCAGCGATCTAAATACACCAACCCAAAGACCTACGTGTGTTATTTTTCTTCCATGATGAACATTCCTCCGAGTATTTAAAGTGGCTGAAGTGGCTCAGGGAAAAAGCAAACAAAAGCCAAAGAAAAAATGTATTGGGGGGAATGGCAGAACGGACATATTTTTAGAATTAGCAGCTTATCCCAAGAGGTGCATTAAAGAAGGAAAATGAGCAACAAGTTCTTTAAAAGGAAGCAAATTACTTTATAGTTAGCTTCCATGTGTGATGCATTTTGGTTGTTTTTTTTCCGCTGACCTTACACCAAAGAAATAGTTCAGCTACATGATATGACAGAAGAATCATTACTTCTTTTCCCAGTTGAACATTATGTTAAACCATAATTAAGGCAGTATTTATTCTTGTAAAAATACTGTACTGAAATACAACTGCTTCTGATTAGCGGAAAGGATATCAAGGTAGAATCAGATAAAAATCTCAGTATACAGATTAACACTTAAGAGAAGAGGAGCCTCAAGATTTCTTAGCAGGAATTCTTCAAGGACCACTTTTATCATTTCACATGGACAGCTTGTCTTAGGACAAAGAAAATAGAGATGAAGTACTCAAGTTCGTACAATTTTAAAACCAAAAACTATCCTAGAGGTCAAGCAGTGCCTTGGAATTTGACCTTTATCCCCCACCTTGCCCATGAAGTAAGGAAAATGGGTGTCTCGGCTCAGGAAAAAAGAACTTTTAAGTGTATTAATGAAGCCCAAAAAGTTATAGTTGCAGAAACATTGCATACTTAAAATACAAGCAGCTAAGGACATCCAGGCAGATGCATCAATTGGCAATGGAAGCAAAGATCCATCCATTGATGGTGGTCTACTTAAAGACAATTTTGGCTAGGCAGGGTTCTGTCTTTTGTTTATAGGTTTTCTGGTTCTGGAGGTTTAATTTTTGGGTTGGTGGGTTTTGGGTTTTTTCCCCTATCCTCTACTCAAGACCTAGCACCTAGGTCACCCCCCCAAAGAATCTCACTCTATCAACTTGCTCCAGTTCCGTAACTTGCAATCATCCACAAAATATTTTTTGATATACACCACTTGCTCAGAAGCACAGAACAGCGTTCTCTAGTGGCTATTCATATCATCAACTATCCCAACAATAATAGTAAATTTTTCTGTAGATCACTTCTGGTTTAAGTCTGTTTAAATCCACCTTCTTCCCCGCCTTCCTTGCTGTTCCATTTCCGTGCTATGCCACAGACTCAACTGCAACGCAGAGCCTCAGTCACCACAGCAAACATTACAGACCCACAGATGGAAACACAGCCTTTAGTGACAAAAGCTTTTCTGCCCAATCGGCCAGGCTTATCTCCCTGAACACCGAATATGCAAACCAACTGGCTGACAAAAGCACTCTATCAGCAAAAGCTTGCCCACATCTGGGACTTTGATTAACTTTTGTCAATCAGATGATGCAATTGCTCCCACCAACACACACACGCCCACCCTATCTAGTATAGCCAAACCACCATGTCTCTGGCCCAAATACCTCTGTACTATTAAAAAACTTCTCCCAAAAGGAGTGTTTTCCCCCTTTCTAAAAAAAAACACATCTATGCAATTAATCTGCTGCAAACAGGGTCAGCACAGAAGAACATCTGGTTGACACAGCTGTATAGCCAACATCAAGAGAGATCAAGAGTGTTTTGAGCCAGCAGGACATATATCCAAAGCCTTCTACAACACACTCTACTGGTGAACAAGGAAAGTATTGCAATGTGAGTGTGAATCAAATGAATCCTCTTCCCAGCAGGGATAGAATTATGGGGCCAGAGTAAAGGTTTTGACTGCTCCTACTCTGACAACCACCATATACACCTTCAATTAGTACAGTAAAATCACAGGACGGTCCCAATCCTGAAATCACAGCCATAAATGCACTGCAAGGTTCAGTTCACTTTGCTCTCGAGTACAGGAGATTTGAGCCTAAAATTCAGCATTTATGTAAGTACGTACCATGGGTGACAGTCAAGTCACTACGACTGCAATCAGCAGCGTGGATTAAGAAACAAGGTCAGCAGATGAACTTTTATTACCTATTCGTGAACTGAACTGTGGTCCTGCAGGGCAGAGACTGGAGGATCCCATCAATCTTTAACCAAACACGTTCAGCCTGAACCAAACAAGCTGCTGACCAGTTCACACTTGAGCCCACGTCCCAAAACACCACTTTCACAGCATTTACACCTAGCACGCCAGCCAGGAGACTTGGCTGAAGCAGGATGGGTACTGATGACCACCCACCCTCAGCACAGGACTACAGACTTCTCCTGTAGTCTGTCATTTCCAGTCAACTGTTTTACTTTCATGACTCCAGGGTTATTCACAAAAGGTCGTTTTGAGCAGCTAGCACCATCTGGTGCCCCCAGTCACATGCAAGGGTCAGCAAAAGAAGTCCCTGGCATTGGGCTCACCCAGGTAGCCAACAACCTCGTGCAGAGCATCAAAGCACCTCTTCCTGCCTGAGGCACAATCTCTTTTCAAATCAATATAAACACAGAATACTTGGAAGAGAGCGTATTCATAGTGCAAGGCTGTAATCTTTCGGGAAATCGCATTATTGCCAGTTTTTACTGCTTTTGGGACAAAGCAGCAACAGGGTGGAGCTCGCTTTTTTTTTGTAGTTTAGGATGATTTCTAGCACAGCAAAGAACTTTTTTCTTTTTTAACCTGAAAGGCAGGTTTTTTAATACATCAAACATTTTAAACACTTGTGACTATTAATCACCACATCCACTGCAAAACATTAAGGCCACAAAGAATGCTCCACCATGCTACCGCACTGTTGTAGCCCACCTCCAGCCTCCCAGTGAAGAACCTAGAGCAGCACACGGAGAGGGAAATCCATCCCACAGCCTACCCGGAGGGACAGAGCCAGTCCAGCGCTGCCCATCTGATGTGAGCTGCGCCACATGGGATCAGAACCGAACTGCTAATTTACCTTCCTCCCCATGCACCTCTCCATCCAGGCAGACTAACTGGGCCCGATGAGGGATGCAATATTAATTAATCTCAGTAGAACTGAGGGGGTTCAAGGAGGAGTGTGAGATTTAGCGGTGCATCCTGTCAACCAGCAGACTGAAAGGAAACAGAAACTAGATCAGATGGAAACACGCTTACTTCTTGCACTGAAACTTTCTCAGCAGTATTTAGCAGTGCTCGACCTACTTCCTACACCAACTCTTTGCTGTCACTTCCTTTGACAGTTTGTCAGCACACCCATGAATCTGAAGTTTAAGGAATGAAATGTCTGGGAAGCAAAAGAGCTGGACTTTTTCCTCTTGATGCCACCCACCTACAGTCAAAGCTTTTACGATTAACCAGTAAGGCACACAGTGACCAGCTAGCAAGAAGTACCTCCAATTACTGGCATCCTGCAAGAATTTCTAATCAACTGTGTAATTTTCCTTACAAGGATGCACTTAAAGGTGATTTCGATTTCTCATGAAACACCCTCATTCTTCCTTTTTTTAAGCTCAGGGTATAGATTAGCATCTACAAACAGCTTTGGGTTTTCCTCTTTCCTGTGTTCCAGAGTTCCTGTCTGAGAACACGCTTTATATCAAACTATATTTGTAATTAGCTCCTTCCAGATAAATAAGAGTTTTAAATACCGCTGTCTCCAAGCAGATGACGCTCTATTTTGCCTCTACAAACAGTCACTAGCTATAAACCCTGAAGTGAAAGGGTCCTGTTTGCCATGCCCAGTTTCTTAGCGCAGATCAGTGTTGATGCCAAAATACAAAACTGCTGTGGCAGACTGACTTTATAGTAACATCCAAGTTCCATTTATCTGAAACATTGGTAGTTACTCTTTTTTTTTTTTTAATAAGCTTTTATTTATAAACTTGTGCTTTCCATGAGGAACACTAGCACGGTGACCTGCCGTGCTGAGAAAATTTTCAGTGTTTACTAAGCACAGGAACGCTCACATCAGGCATCCTTTACAAGACCATACTCAGCATAATGCAGGTGCTCCTACTAATTTAATTCATTGGAAATAAGAGATATTTAAGCTTAAGGTATCCAGTAAGCGCCTATATGCAACTAAAGCACGTTCCTAAAGCTTCCTGCCTGGCCGTTGGTATGACTTTGAATGGAGTTAGGGCACTTCTCTTACACTGCACTAAAAAGGTCTAATTTTCCAACTACAAGTGCTCAGTTTTCTACAAACTAGGATTTTTCTTGCGGGGGGAGGGGGGCAGGCAGGAAGTAGGGCAGGGGAGAGGGGGAAGCGCCCTGTGCGACCCTACGAACCCTGGCACTACATTACTCACTCTGAAATTGTCAGCCTAAACAAAGGCACACGGACAGCGCGACGACACAGGCGAACGAAAATCCGGGCGGCCCGTTAGCCTGAAGGTTTCGTCTCCACTAACCTACCAGCACCTTTCGGCATAAAAAGCAACGGAAGATGTATCAACAGGTCATCTGGCTGCTTCTTTGTAAAGAACAAAATAGGAAAAGCTGCTAAAAGAAACCGGAAACGGCCTCTTCTTACCCCCAGCTCTTCCCCCGCCCCCCATGCGGGTTCCAGATGGGAAAATTAAACCCACCGTCCTTCGGATGCAGAACGGCCAGCTCCGTCCAGCTGAAACGCCTCGTAGTTTCAGCAGCCGAGCGGCGCGTTTTCGAGGCAGAGGTAGTCCCAGCAAAACCGAACGCGCGGCCTTCGGAAGGTAAGGCAGGCCCCACGCGCCAGCCTTAGGGTTCGCGGCTTTTTTTGCGGGCACGCGTTCTAGAAGCTGCGCGTTGCGGAGCTGAGCGAGCTGCGGTTTTCCAGGGGGTAGTTCGAAACAAACGAAAAGCTATCGGTGTAGCAGTAATGGCTGTAAAATATCGTTATCCCTTTTAAGAAGCAACCAAAAAAAAAATTATTCAGCTGAAAACACAACCGCCGCTCCTCTCTCCCTCGCCTTTCAAAAACCTTCTCCGTGGCTGTTACAGGCAGGAATAGGCCCCCTGCCATCAGCGCCTTCTGCAACCGCGTTATTTCACTCCGCGAGAAGCAGCGGCACCAACAAAAGAGGGAGCAGAAAAACGTGACGGAAGTTGCGCTGGCTGGCAGGCTGCTCACAAAAGAGCCGAGGCCGTGGATACGGGAGAGGAACCTCGCAACGCCGTCAAGGAGCTTAAAATTAAAAAAGGCACAACTTATCCACCCGGCCACCCCGATTCTTCCGGAGGCAAAACACCACCACGTTTGGAAAAGCTTTCCGTTTCCATTTCCTGGTCAACACCAGGAAAACAAAACCCCCCTTTGTTTTGTTTTCACCCGCCCGCGCGCTGCTCCCATTCCCCGCTCCGGCGCAGGAGCCATCAATGGAGCCGGGACTTGAGGGGGGCGCTTTCCCCTCCGACCCCCACCCCGTCACCGCGTATCGCAACACCATCGCCAAAAAAAAAAATCCCACCCCCTCCC
>NW_010243613.1:18433-45464 GCF_000690775.1 Eurypyga helias | reverse complement strand
GCTCACGAGCGCGCGCTTTCGGAAGTGCCGCGTGGGTCTCCGCCCCCCGCGCGGGCCGGGTTCGGGCTGCTCGGGCAGCCGGGAGAGGTTGGAGCAGCCTGTGCTGTTGGCATGCCAGCGGTGCCTGCGGGTTCTGCTGCTGCGGGGTGCTGACGCCATAGCCGTGACGCCAGCGCGGACCTAGGGCACCTCTGGCTAAAGCAGAAGGGAGGAGACTGGAAAACCTTAATGCTGCCGTTGTGAAATGTCATAAATAAAACCTCTCTGTCTGTTTGGCTCCTGAGGCACGCCGTAGCTCTTACGCTGCCCTGCCCCGTGATGCGTTAAAGGCGGCGGCAGCAGTTCAGGAGTAAAATGTGATATCGTCTCCCTTCTGTCGGGAGCTGGGAACAAACCCCTGCCATCTTTCTCAAAGCACCATGTTGTTAGACTCCCCGCTTCCATTGGCTCAAGGGCAACAGTATTTATTCCTTTTTTTTTTTTTAAGGAAGACCCTTTTTCTGCCCACACCCTATTTTGCTCCTTCTGTCCCCCTTTCCGTTTCCTGACCCAGCAGTGCAGGGTCTCACAGCCTGCAAAGCAGGGAGTGGGGCAAGGGGAAATGTTCCCACTTTGCTTTATGGCCACTGCTTTTAGGTTGTTCAGGACTGTGCTAAACGCTGTTAATAAAGCTCCAGATCTTTGTGAAATAGTGTATAACCTAATTTTACAAGGGGCACATCAAAATAGTGTCTCTGCAAGTGATCAGAGGGAATAATGCTCAGCTTTGTATAACAGGTAACAGCTCGTGAATAGTCATTTCTGCCTTTTGCTTCTATTTCAGTCTGTGCTATTTTGTGCTTGGTCACACAACTGCAGATAAAAGAAATAAAATGTGACCTTGAAATTATAAAGTTGGGTAGGAAGTTTAAAGAAAAACATAGTTCCTCAAAATGCACTTTATCTCCTTAAAAAAACCCTGAATGGCCTAAGTCTCACACTAGTGTCTCTATATTACAGGATAAAAAACAATTCTAAACAAAAAAACCCTCAACAAAACCAAAACATATTTCTTATCTCTTCAAGGACTATTGAACTGGGTGAGTTTTGGCGTAAATGCGCATTTTTAATCTAGTAAGGTAAAACAAGGGACTGTTTGGCTATGCCAGGAAACGTTGAGGCCTGAGCTGAATTAGGCTGGGTGAAAGGTCGACTCCAAGCGTAGAGAACAGAGCCATCAGTTCAATAGATGGTGAGCGGGTTAGCTTGGTGTAAAGGTTCTTTAGGAAGAAGTAGTTTGTCTGAAAGTCTGGGGTTAGTGGTAAGGTATTTTAAAGGATGACAAATATAGCTTAGAGGTAAGTGGATTTGGATTCTGAACAGATGATAATTACTCAAATGGCTGAATATGTTGTTTTGTTTTTTTTTTTTCCTGTTCCAGTCGAAGAAAAAAGGTCTGAGTTTTGAGGAGAAGAGAGTTCGCATGATGGAGATCTTTTTTGAAACAGTAAGTAACTCATAGTTGTACTGCATTGATGTGGGTGGGACAACAGGTCCTAAAAGGAGCTGAACTGTGGATGAGCTCTATATCCCGCTATGCGTTTTGCTTGTGCCCTGTGGCATCAGTGTATAAATTACAGGGACCAAGCTTGATTCAAGTAGCTTGTGATCGGGTGGCTCATCCCCAGGTGGAGCCAAGGCACGAAGCTGTGCCGGTGGTGTTAAATGCTCATGTGCTCCCTATTCGGATCTCGTTCTGAGTGCCTTGCCACAGGGGGATAACAAGAGACTGGGAAGTATCTCACTGCTGTTTATGGGAGGAGGAAGAAATCTAAGCATTAGAAAAGATGAGATTAGACCTGGAAAAGGTCACTGGGGAGAAGAAACCTTGAGATCCAAAAGCAAAGGCACAGCTGTGTTGGTGATGTATGTGATTCGCAACGTTTCACCTATTAAAAATATTACTGTGACGCTTGTGTGCTGGAGCAACATGGTGCATCTCGTGCTGACAGTCCAGCCTGGGCTCTGCCCTGAGGGGCTTACAGTCTAACTTCAGGTAAAATGCAGTGACTATAGAGTACCAAGGAAAAGAATGGGGCTTGTTACAATAGTAGTCCTTTTTTTTTCAATTCTCAGAATGTCCTAATTCTGTTGGGATATGCAGCCTATTTCCCTAGCAAAACATAACCACACAATGTATTTCCTACTTGCTTTTGTTGTTGTTGATTTAGTGTAAAAAACCACTCAGGCTTAGATGATGCTGTCATTTGGAGCTAAAGTGTCTGTTATGTTTTGCACAGAAAGATGTGTTCCAGTTGAAGGATATAGAGAAGATTGCTCCGAAGGAAAAAGGGATTAGTAAGTGTTTACAAAATTTATTTCTCTCAAGCCATTAATCACTTTTGGGACAGATCATACAGTGTAAATGTTCCTGGCTACAATTTTAGGTTTGTGTCTGTAGTAATAATGGAAAAAGTAGCTGGAAAGGGAGACTGTGGCGTTAAAAGCGATTCCAACGGCATGCTCCTACCCCAGTTTGCTGATGTTTGTCACTTATGTCAGGTGTTAGGGTCAAAATGGGGGATTATTAAAATGTCACAGCTAACTCTCTGAGCACTGGAACAGGCTGCCTGGGGAGGTGGTGGAGTCTCCTTCCCTGGAGACTTTCCAAGCTGCCTGGACTTGTTTGGGTGTGACATACTCTAGGTGATCCTGCTCGGGCTGGGGGGCTGGACTAGGTGATCTCTAGAGGTCCCTTCCAACCCCTTCCACTCTGTGAAATTCTGTGAGTCTGTCAACTCCAAGTTAACAACCAAAACATGGGATGGGTTTTTTCTGGGCTCTGAGATGTCTGACTTGCAGTGAGTTTCAGTCTGTGAAATTGTTATGCGTAGCGAGCAGAGGATTCAAATGTCCGTCTCTAATGTCACAGATATCTTAAAATGCTAGTCCGGATGCACACAGTCAATGTTCTGTTGAGCTTTTCCCCCCCAAAAAAGTGGCTGGACGGCTGTAAATGGAAGGGGTTTGTCTTTTCAGTGAAAGCCTTCCTGGTGAGATCCATTGGTTTAGGATTAGGTCCAACAGGATTTATCTTATGCTTTTGCGGGTTTTTTTTGTATATTCCTTGTTCTGCTTCCTTCTGTGTTCATTGACAAACGGGGGACGAAGCATAATGTTTGTGTAGGTGCCACTGTCCCTGACTAGCAGATCTTTGTGGCGCCACGGGAGTCAGTGACCTTGTTGAAGGAACTGCGGACGTATGTGAACATCACAAAGCAGCGTTTTTCGGTTACATCAGCAGCTAACAGAGGCAGTCATAGGCTTCTGAAGAGATGGGATGCTGTCTTGATTGCTTTGCCAATGCCTGTGTTTAATTGTAATTTGCAGGGAGAGGATGCAAAACAGTAAGTACAAGCAGCGGGAATTCATGTTTAAAAATTTAGTGTAGCGTACTAAAAGCATTAACACCTTTGAATAGTCCAAATTCATCCTGCCTCTGAATATGAAGGCATTTAGCCTCACAACCCAAGCCCCAGTTTCTCTGAAAAGAAAAATGTCAATCCTATGGAAATGTCCCCATGCTTGTATTCAGCCTATAGCTTCCAAAAGCTTGGATGTTCCTGATCTGGGATCTCCTTCTTAATACTGAAGTCAGACACTGAAACCCATTAATTAGCTCAAAAGTCTTTATATAGAATCATAGAATGGTTTGGGTTGGAAGGGACCTTAAAGACCATCCAGTTCCAACCCCCCTGCCATGGGCAGGGACACCTTCCACTAGACCAGGCTGCTCGAAGCCTCATCCAGCCTGGCCTTGAAGACATCTGCAACACTTGAGGATAGTAATAACTGCTTTGCTGAACAGGTATCATCTTTAAAATGTTGAATTACACCGTGCATTTGCTAGAAAGTGAGTAATTATGTTCAGAAGGGTTTTGGATCCTTCTGACTGCAGATGACTCTGTCTTGGAACTGAATATAATCAAAAGTAAAATCTGCCCCTCCTGAGTCTGTAGACAGATGGCTCTAGTGCCTCTGCTGCTGTTTAATGCTTTGATAAGCATTACAAAAGGAAATGTAATTGCACTCCTAATCAAGAAATTATAAGTTAATCCATGTTAGAATTAAGACTGCAAGACAGCTTCTCAAGTACCCTCTCATGAGTTTGTTCTGGCGTTGTACAGTAACATGCACGTATGTTTTATGACACTTGTGAGCGGTGTTTTACGAACATCTGGTAGCAGAGTGTATGGAGTAGCAGCCTGTACATATAAACTGCTGATTTTGAAGGGATTCATTCCTTCAAGTGAAGCATCAGGCTGACGTTATAGTGAAATACTCATACAGGTGATTGTAGATGATGGCTTACAGTATGCATAATTCTCCACAGTTTAGATGCCGTGCAGTTCTAATTTGGTGTTTTTGGTTTTATTAGCCTCGATGTCAGTGAAAGAGATTCTGCAAAGCTTAGTTGATGATGGCATGGTGGACACTGATAGAATTGGAACTTCCAATTATTTCTGGGCTTTTCCAAGTAAAGCTCTTCATGCCAGGAAGCGTAAATTGGAAGAATTGAAGTCTCAGGTAAGTATATTTTAAGGAAAGTACTTGTTCACCTGAATGGAATTGCTTTTTCCTTCTACTCTTTTATCATTCTTTTTCATACTGTGCTCTCTCATGTGTGCGTACGTATGTGTGAGTGTAGAATCCACTCACAAATGGATTTTACTGTAGGAATCATCTGGCATGCCTGGTATGATATTCTTTCTCATTATCTTGCTGTCTCTTCAGAAAAGTTTTGGAGGTTGTTCTTGTTGCAGCTTGAGAAGGCTTCTTGTCTCCTTGCTGCTGAAAGCATGTTATTCGTGATGAAAAACATCATTTAAAACATCGTTTATCATTTAGGCAGCTTTGGTGTCTTCCATCTAATGTAGGCTACCATGTGGTAAAGATCTAAAAGCCATGAAAGGGCTGAAATGGATATCCCGAGTAAACGTGGCAATGGTTTCTACTTACGGCCACTGTGCTTTCCTGTCTGCTTTTGTCACTAGCTTCATTTGTGAGCACTTGTGTAATCCCATATTGCGCTCCTGTTAGGAGGGAAGAGCAAATTGGTCATCATCTTTCTGCAGAAGAGCAAGGCATCTTCTGTTGCAACACTGCTGTTCTGTCGATCTGGTTCTTGCCTGCTTTTTAGGAACTGTCTTGCTTCTTTTAATTGAAGCAGAAAAGCATCTATTCATCAGTTTATTTGCAACTGGAGTACATGATAACAAGATCAATAAATTTAACTTTATGGTCTGATTGCACCGCAACACTGCCAACTTTTCCCGTGCTCGTTCAGCATTGTGGCCATTCATCAAAGAATCCTTTGAATTATGCAAAAATGATTGGTAGCATCTGAACACTTTTACAGACAGTATTTTCTTCAGGCATAGCTCCGGTGGCATTGCTGCCCTCTTATGTACATACAGCCTTGCCAACCTTAGCTCCTTCTTTAAAACTCCAAGTTAATGTATAAAGACACACTTCTTTTCCCCCAACATGAATTGAAAAAGCAGTTTGGAAATCTGAAGGCTTTTCACCAAAGCAGGTTAAATAGCCTGATCAATGCAGCTGAAATTGCTCCTTGATGCATAGAGTGTAGTGTGACCAGCTGAGAGGTAATCTTGTTGTAGGATCACAGAACAGTTTGGGTTGGAGGGGACCTTAAAGGTCATCCAGTTCCAACCCACCTTCCACCTGACCAGGTTGCTCAAAGCCCCATCCAGCCTGTCAGGTATCCCTTGCTATGCTGTCATTGCTTGTAAATCTCAGTCATGACTGAAATGAAGGAGATCAGGCTGCTGTTCTGTTTTAATCAACATAAGATCGTTTCCCTTTGCCCTGAACGTGTTCATTACTGGCTGGGGCGCTCTAGGCAGCAATCCAAAGGTAATTTGCAAGTTTGCTGGTGCAGAGCTGTCAGGGGGAGGAGAGCACTGGTACTCTGTCACACACCTGATGCATCTGCTGCAGCTTTCAACATCAAGAGTAAGACTTGCTAGAACTTTCACTTCCTTTCTCATTCCCTAATTCACGTCATTTTTATGAGCCAGTGATACGTTTGAGGGTCTGTGGCAGTACGGAGGAGGTACTTCAGTCCCTCCCATTGTTAACTGGAACTGTGCATTGATCGCCTGTCAGACAGGTGCTTTGGGTGAATTAGAAAGTGCCGCTTGAGATCGCTCTTTTGGTGCTGTGTGGGTCATCAGAATTATTGACTCTAATTTCAGGTTCTGCCTCTGACTTGTTCTGTGTTTTGAGTAGCTTTCTCAGCATCTCAGATGACCTATTAGTATCACAGATGTAAACTGTACCTTGTGTGTTCTGAGACTTGGTTAATATTGTGTTGTCGCACTGGTGATTTGTCTGCTCCTTTACTGCCTTTGTTTTCAGAACTCAACTTCCTCGATTTAGCTGGATACACTTGTACCATTTTCAGGCATGGGCTTTAGAGGCTGGCATGACTAGGCTTAAATACGTTTTTATTGACTTGTAGTAACAATGCACTGTTTCCTACTCCAGTGAAGTTTCATCTGTCTGAAACAGCAGATCAGTTTAACTCTGCACTGACTTGGAACTGAGTTTCCTGGGAAAGTTACTCAACTTATTAATGTAGTCACGCAAGTTTTAGACCAGGCTACTTAGTCCACCAGAACATAAATGCCACTGGGCAGTTGAACAGATATATGGCAAAACCCCCGCTTTGTTCACCAAACACCCCAGTACCACTGTCTTATTGAATACTAATAATTTGCTCCTGGATACTTTCTATTTTTGCTCATGCTGTATATTAAAGCCAAGTAGTTGAATGAAAGACTTGGTATTTGTTGTCTTTGCCCTTGGGCCCAGTCCCATCGTGAATTTTAAAGCTAATTGATCAAGCAGGTCTCTGGCATACCCTGATGAATATCTTCCTTGGAATGTCTTGCAGATTCTGCCCGATGTGCTCCATCATAAGTATCCAGGGGTTATCTACAAACATATGCTGTACTGCTTTAAACATACTGTTACATTATTAAGCTTATAACCATCTGTTATTATGGAATTATGATAGGCATGCAGTTATTGTATCGTAATGCTGTTTTATGGGTTTTTTCTGTCTAGGAAGTAAACTATGCTGATATAAACAGTTTTGCAATATAAAACTGTTCCAGCTGAAATAAATAGGTTTTTTACCAGACCTTTATTTGCAGACCAAGTCCTGCTCCTACCATATGGGCTTACTGATACAAGAGCTCTCTTTAGACCATGTTATGAGGTCTTAAAAATACTTACATTCATTACCTTGCTTTTCTGATGAGAATGGAAATGTTTCAGCATTTCAGGGAAAAACATTTTTCACAAGCTGAAAATAGCTTCTCTGTTGACACAGTGGAAAGGTGGCGTTTTCAATGGATAGCGCTCTGCACATTTTCACAAGATGGTAACAGATTCTGAGTTCAAATTAGCTATTTTAGTGTTTGTTCTTCTTGATGTGAACACATACAGATTTTCTGAAGAGTTTCTAAATCCAGTCACCGAGTACCACAAAACTTCTTGTCAGAACATGCAAAGCAGAGGAAGAAAGTAAGCTCTTGTACCATCTCTGTTGCACGTTGCCAGTCTTTGATCATTCCCGTATACAGCTTGTGGCATGCTGAGAGACGTGTTTTCTTTCTGTCTTGTCCAGATCACTTGTTAACTACACGAGCTGGTCTCTTTCTTCAGCAATTAACAACCAGAATCAAGCCACCTTCCTTACAGCAGAAGTAAAAATCTACCAGTTCTGTTCATATTGCAATTAAAGTTTTTTACCAGGAGGTGATATCCTTGTTTGCTGAGGGCATGTGTAACTTGGGAAGAAAAGGGAGCGAGCCCAAACGCTGAACTGAGACATTTGAAAATAACGTGGAAGAACAGAACAAGCTTCTCCATGATGCCAGTCCTGCTATTAATGCATGGCACTGAGGCTTACGTTTGGGAAGTTGGGCCTGCTACAGGACCTTTTGCCTGCATATGTTGGTACTTTGTCATGTTTTAGCTCAGTTGCCCGTAGCTCTCTGCATCTTACACCGCTTGGCATCGTGGGGAGGCTGGTTTAGGAACTGTTCTCAAAATTTTTGTTTCAGATTTTTTTCAGTGGTTATCAAGCCACACCCCACCTGGGAGGCTCACTGTCAAAGAAGTCTGACTCAGTATTCATAATGAAGAACAAGACAGTTTTGTCTAGATGGTTAAAGTTACACCTCACAGTGGTTGTGTATACCCTGGATTTTTTTGAGGAAGCACTGATTACATCATCAGTGGGATGCCCTTGTGCAGAGATGGCAGTTAAAAACAATGCTTGAAATGAAGCTTCTTTTGACCTAGCTTCCCACCCCCATCCTTCAGCTTGCTTCTGTGGGAGCAGGTGTCTGGGGAGGGGCATTAACCCCCGAACTGATTCTGTGATCTGGCAAATCTTGTGCTGATCTGACTCGGACCTTGGTGCTGCTCTTTAACCCGGGGTTACTGTTTGGATTTTTTCCTGCTTTTCTGAAAAGCAAGGGAAGCAAATATATTTAGTTTGTGAAGCATCTGCTGCATTTTTTTTTTCTCTGATAACTCACAGAGTAAGAATTGCTAAGTAGGTCCCTGTGGATTTTGTATTGATTTGTTTAACAGTGGCAGGCTGCTCTTAAAGGTTTATGCCTTCTGCCAGAGGCCTGTTCTTCACCTCTTGGTTATGCTTATGCAGCTGAAAAAGTAAAAGACATTGGAAGTTGCATTTTGGTTAGATGGGTTTATAGCTGCATCAGAATAGCCATGAGGTGGTGAAACGAGAGCAAGGATGTGGATTGAGGAGTGTTGATCTAACAACGCTTCTTAAGTGGAGAAGTATTTTCAGGGAACTTCACCATTGTTGAGAGAAATGTGGAAGGTTTACTTACAGAGAGGGTGGTGGGGTTCTTTCTTTTCCTTTCATAAGAAAAGGTGAAAGGATGCCGTTTTATTCTTTATCAATATTTTCATGGCAGTCAGGTTCTGAATCTCTGCCTGACCTATGATCAATTACATTTTGACAAAATGAGGTGTTTACTTTTGGCATAACAATACTGGAAGCTTAGGGTTTTTATTAAACTAACAAAGAATTTGACCTGTGCAGTGTAAGCAGAAAGATCATTGTTTGCTGATGCTTCTGCTGCCTTTTGCTGATTTCATGATGTGCGTAAACTGCGGAGACTGGAGATGAGCACCTCCAGCATGATAATCACAGTCAGGCTGATCTGGGGCCAGAGCTGCTGGTACATTTCATACTGTTAGCCCCTTGCGTGTTTGAGGTTCGTGTCGCCCTGATGTATGCGTTGCTGCGGGAGGGATGTGAACACGAAGGACACCTCAGCTGCTGAAGAAGGGAAGGCCCATGTGCAACCAAAACCTTGACAACAGCTTTATCGGGGAGGAAATGGTGTATCAGTGAGTGAGGAAGAGAAACCTTACTGATGTAACCGTAGTATAAACAGATTCAGCTTAGATTTTCTTTTATTTTTTCATCTACATCTTCGATAAAACACTTGCAACTGTGCTGTCTGGTTTAGATAAGGTGAATTAATGCTTGTTTGCATTTTGCTTTATAGTGGCTTGAATTGAGTATTAATTAAAGTAACTAGTGACAGCGAGGCCTTTGTCACCCAAGGGTTGACGAGTCTGCAAACCCAACTCTCCTCTGCCATAAGGAGTGTCCCATCTCTCCAGCACACTGTCTGCCATAGCCAGCATGACCAGGGGGGTGTCGGCTGAAGTTGCACAGTGCAGGTTTAGTACCGACACTGTGGGGCTTAGTGGGGGCAGAAGCAGTTTCACTGGTTCCTGGTGACATGGAAGGGTGTCTGGCGGTCAGTATGAGAGCAGGTATGCGCTCGAACCGTAAGGTCACAGAGGATTGCCACAGCATAATCTAATATTTTTAACAGATGAGGACCTGAAGTACCAAGTTCTTCAACGATCTTGCAGTCATTAGTGTAATTATTGGCAGTACTGCGAGCACTGTAATTCAGTAGCCTGGGGAAACAACTAGTCTATGTCCTTCCCCCAGTCTGGTGTTGTGACGGTTCAGTTCACCATTTTATTGTTAATTGTCGCACTTACCTAATTTCTTGTGGTGTTGCTTTCTTGTGGGTTATTCTTTTGTAGTCTTAGGCTTCCCAAGGGAAAGTTTAACAGCAAACAGTATTATAGCTGCTGTTCTTTCTGAGGCTGAGAGCAGGATGGTATCACCTTGTACTGCAACAAAGCTTAAACAGAATATTTGTAGAGCAGGATACAGGATGGGCTTTCTGTGCTGTTTCCTGTGCTCGCTTCAAGACACATGTGAGCAGCAGAAGCTTGGGAAGAGTTTCTGGCAATTTTTTTTGCTCCCACTAAGCATTGCATTGGGGCAGTGATAGTTAAGATGGAAGGGATTAGTTGATGTTTCATTCCTTAAATCCCTGCCCTAGGGCTGGTAAGAGGAGGGATTTTCGCTTCCCATGACTCATGTATTGAGCCAGGGAAAGAATTGAAAAGTCAGTACCTCCTAACTCTCCTTTTTGTGGCTAGTTTTAAAAAAAAAAACCCAAACATAACAAAAACAAAAAAAACCCCAAACCCCAGGAATGAACTTGTCAAAACAGTGTGACTTGTACCAAGTTGTTTGGACTTACGAGAATTGAAATATGAAAAGAGAAAGGATTTATTATATTTTTTTAAAAAAAGAAAGACTCAGGGAATGCTATATTAGGAAATGCTTTTGTTAGGAATGCACATTGTTTGAAAATAGTTAATGGAAAAAAATCATATTGGTGAGTAATCTGGCTTGAAGCCGCCTGGAGTTGTTTGACAACATAACTAAAAGGAGAGAACACCTTATTTGTTCTGTATGCACGCAGAAAAATTTGAGTTTTAACCATCAGAAAGTTCTTTCAAGATGTAGCTTGGTTTATTTCTATCCTTTTAGACAGAAACATTTTTGCTCCTCAAATCCTGTGAGTGCATGGCACCTTGCTGAATAGACACTGAGACCACTGGCTGAAGCACGAGAAACTTCGGCTGACCACTTTGTCTCCGCCTGAGCAGCCTCCCCCTTGATCCAATTGACTCGCTCCATTGTCAGTGTATTTCCACACAGTTTGGAGATTGATTCTGGACTGCAAGTAGGTACAATTGCTCAGAGGTGGCTGGCTTACAGTACTCAATGCTTTTGCAAGTCCATGGAGATGACTTGCAAATGTTCAAATGTTCAGTGAGCCAACAGGCCTGGTGGTGTTTGGATTTGGATGACAATGCTGAAGATGCCAGAGAAGATGTGTTCCCTAGCTAGTGTTTTGAATCAGCCAGGGAGTGCCTGTGGGACCTAGTACTGTGAAGCAAGCTTTTTGCATTGCTTGGTAGCAGTGTCCTCCATAGATGGGTGTATCAGCCTTTACCAGAGCTCCTTGCACACCTCATCTCTGTTTCAGTGTTCAGCCTCTGTCCATGGCTTTGAATGCAGGCTCTCGCTGCTTTTTCTTCTCATGGCACTGATGGGATACCCCTACAGGTACGTGTGCCACACCTTTGGAATCCATGGCCTAATGCTTTTGATAGAATAGTTTATTTTTTGGTGCAAGACTTTCACACTGTGATCAGTTGAATAGCTCTGGTAATTCATTATTCAGCATGTTTTTAAAAATACTTTTTTCTTATATTGAACATAAAGGACTTGCATGCATAGTGTCTTGAGGTTTACCATGATTTTAAGGTTTGCTGAAATACCTTTTAGAAAAGCTGGGGACTCTCTTTTTACTATGAATTGTATGAATGTTAGGGAATAGATAACATTGTTAAAGAATTATTCTTTAAAACCAGAGTACCTGTAGTTTTGCAAATAATGCACGTGACTTTTGTTAGGAATTATTTATTTAGACATTTTACTCTGATACGTATGCTTAGAATTTCGTTTTATTATGTGGCAGAAGTAGTAATGAATTGTCTCTTGCCAGGAAAAGTAAGTCTAGTTGCCGAAGGGTTCTCTTTTCTAATGCCCGCTGTAATATATAGGCATGATCCCAATGTGTTGTCTAAGCAATTACAGCAGTCTTCCCATATCCAGACCGGGTCTCCCTTTCTCCTTCATATTTGAACGCATCTCATTAGCTTTCTGCTTTACTTACTAATTTTTCCTTGGATTGGCCTGGCTAATTTGGTAATCTGCAGCCTCAGTCTGCTGCGTGATTCCATTCCCTTCTGGCCTGCCTCCCTCCCCGCCCCCCCTGCCCTTATGCAGCAGTGGCTCTCCCAGCAGAGGCAATTAGTGCCCCCTCCCTATTTTGAGCCTGTGGCCTTTCACAGATGTGTAGATTTTCTTTGAAATAAAGGACTAGGCACATAAAGAAATGGCCAGCTCTGAAGCTGGTATGGTATGACTAGCTGATTTCATAACATCCAGTGGGAGTTGTAGCAGTAAGAAGTGTCCTGAAAGCAAGTGGTTGCGAATCTGCATCATTTAAACATGGAAAATATGTTGAGGCTATCTATGCTTATTTGTCTGTTGATCCTGTAGAGCTTGGATCGGTCTCCTGGAGGATGCTAATAAAGTGTTATTTGAAGCAGTCCGGGGTTCTTGTTGCCTCTTTGCATCTTGCATTTAAAAAATGTTGGTGTCTTGAAATGATTCTCAATTTAGTAAGTCCTAAAATGTCGAGCAGAGAATACTCTTCTGATGCTGTAACTTATTAGAGCCTTCTGGAATTATGTTTAATGGCATGCTGCAAAGCCCTGGAGGGTATGCTTAGTTACTGCTGTCATGGCAGACTTCTAAAAATACAGTGCTTCTGTTAGAATTAAGCAACCTCATAATTTGGTGTTCATTAGTTGAATTTCATGCTTCTCCTTTTACTAGCTGTTAATAAGTAACTAGACTGATGGCAACTGTGAAGTGTAGGTTTTCCTTTCCTGCCTTCTTGTTCAGCATAAGCTAAAATTGGCATGATTTAAGAGCCATTTTTTTTTGTTTTAAAAAGCCGTCTCTGTAGTAACTGTAAAGATTATAAAGGAGTTTTGAAGGAAGAATCCTACTACATTGAAAGGGATGTATTGTTACTGTGCCCCAGTAGTGTATATTATATATTCATTCTGATATAATGCAGGAAAAACTACTAGCTTTTTCTAAGTGTTCTCTGTGAAACTGAATTTTTATGTAATGCCATCCCACAGTTTACCTCTCCCTTTTGAAGAGGCTTGCATCCTGGCTGCTGGCTCCATTCCTGGAAAGAATTGCAGTGACACTGTTGATCTGAAATGCAAAGAAATTGGGAATAGACATGGGGCGCTCTTTCCAGAAGCCCCGTCAGATCTGGGGCAGATGCAGCCCTGCACATCTCCCCGTGCCCCACACGAGGCATGGCCGGTGTGAGTGGCAGTTTGGCATATCGGCAGAAACCCGGCATCCTGAGAGCGTTTAAAGGCTTAGATGTTCTGTGCTGCTGTCCGGTAAACCTCTAAGTTTGCCTCTGCTGTAAGGCCAGGACCCTCCTGACTGGGGATAAGGTGGAGGCAATACTGCTTTCAAAGCTGGACTTGATGGAAAAGCTGAGTTGTAATCTTGTTTAATTTGAACTTTGACTTTCACCTTAAAATCTTTCATTCAATAAATACAGCGTATTTTATTTCAGCAAACTAGTATGTCTGCAGAAATAAAAATACTAGTATGCAATTATGTAAGAATCACTTCATAGCACTTCCCTCTTCTGAAAAGGAATGAAATAAAAGCAGTAACACAGCAGAGTATAAAACCAAAATGTGTGAAGTTAGCTTGAAGCAGGGTGACTTTAGATGAAAGGTCTTTCTCGTCATAGTCAAACAGCTTGTTATTGTTGAACACATGGTACTTCCATCAAAGCCTATTCTCTGTATCAGGAATTTGACATTGCTTGGTTATCTGTCTGAGCGTTACTCAAAAACGATGAAATTGGCGTAAAGAGTGAATATGTAAGGGTGCTGTCAAAACTCTGAAGTTGGACAGATGTCTTTTACTGAGGCTTTTTATTTTACTGATAATATCTCGGTGTAGAATTTTGGCTTTTTTTTAAAGTCTGTGGAATAAAAGTTTGATCTGGGTTTTTTTTGTAGTCTTTAGGCAGGACTTGAGTTCAGGGAATGTCAGATTAATGCTGTGTTTTAAATGGGGACTGTCTGTGCTTAGTCCCTGAAGGCACTGTCAGTGTACAGCCCAGCTGGTTAGGATAGCAATCCTTAAAAGCCCTTTTGGGAAAAATTAGAACTTTCCTTCTTTCTCTCCCTCTCTTTTCAAGCAACAATATTTTTTCCATGTTCTTTCTGCCTCAAACAGAACTGTTAACGATCACCTTGGACTTCGTAGGTTTAGTAAATGCACTAATGTGCAGCAGCAAGCATCCTTCGGGTCCAGGTATTAGAATTTTCTATAGTTCTGTCAGTCATGCCAATGCCTTTGGGCTCTTCCAGCTTCTCCTATCAGACTGCTTGCGTTTGTGAAACAGGGTTGAAGAATGAGGCGCTTCAGCTGCTGCTTTTTTTTTTTTTTTATGTTCAGGTTGGTGGACATACTTGGTATTTGTACCCGTGCAGGCAGCCATCTGTCCCTCAGGTCGTGCCAATTATGCCAACTCTGAAAGCAGCTGGAGAAATTCAGTTCTTTCATTCAGCCTTCACAACTGTTTCTTTCACCTTCTGTCTGTTAAGGAGATTGGCCTGGAGTGGTTATTTTCTGTTGCGTAACTAGTGCTTACCAAATGGTGTTGCAAATGAATGAAGCAAAAACAAAAGCTCATGGCAAGACATCTTCTCTAAGTAACCTTCACTGTCGCGGCGTATCTAAAAAGATGGAAAATAATTGAATTAAAGCTACTTTTAATGTAGAGGGGTTTGCTGTGTACTGATAATCTCTAAAAAGAAGCACAGCTAGCAATATCAGGTTTGTACGTGGAGGCAAGAAGGTTCCAGTGAAGGGGAAAGTCTTCATTTGTTTCTTCTGGATACCCTACAAGTTCTGTTTTCTTTATCCAAAAGCAATGGCAGGAAGAAGGGTTCATCTCATACTCAACGTGACCTGAGAGTAGAGCCACACCTAATTTACCACGTGGTATTTCAGTCTCACTCTCATGTGTTAGAATGCTAAATAAATCAGGATTAGAGGCCTGAATTTAATCTTGAAACACAAAATGGATTGTGTTTATGGGAGAGGCAAGTAAATCAGTATTACCACCATCAATACTCTAGCAAAACATATAAATACGGCTTATGAATGCAGAGATCTAACTTCAGAATAATTTTTTTTTTTTTTAATATTTATAGTGCTTTGTTGGGCAGTTATAGGGACAGTCAGATATTTGTTTAGTTAGTTCCCTGAGAAGACCCTCACTTTCTTAGCTTGAGTGTCTCATACTTTATCACTGATATAAATTACAGTCCATAACTAAAAAATATGCACTCGTTACCTCTTCAGTACTTCTTTAAAAAGACAGAACGAGCACTCTGGCAGAAGTAATAGCATGATATTTTGGAACAAGTGTTATTCACTTAAAAGAATCAGTGAAGGACATCAGCCCTTCATTTTGACTAGCAAATATAACTTGTTTTGGGTCTCCTTTTTCTATGGAAAATTATGTTTATTCCCTACCTTCTCCCAAGTTTTAGAAGTGATTCTTTCAAAAATTGCATTAAAAATGAAGTAATTTTTTATGGTAGAACTTTTGGCATGCATGAAGAAAAAAGGGGTTGTTGTACTGAGCGCTTCTCCAGTATACCTATAATGCAGTATTTAAGAAAAAACCTGTATAAGTACAGAAATATGGTGGGCCCTAACTCTGTCTCTTTTTCTACAGTCTGTTGCCCATCCATTTTATGGTGTTCTCTTGCTCGAAAAAATCTTGTTGGCCATTCTTCGATTTCAGAGTTAAAAATTCTTATTCTTGTATTGCGTTAAACTCTGCTCTTGTTCTTACCTGTATTTGTTGAACCATTGCAGTCTCCCAGTTGCTTCTCTCCTGCTCCTTCTAATTGCCAGCAAACGCGATTCCTTGTGACTTGCAATGACTTGGGGTAAGACAGTGCATGTTTCTTCTCCCTTCTTTCACCAGCGTTAAAAGAAAAAGGTCTTTTGGTTGTATTTACATAACAAGTGTGTGTTTACTGTCTGTGCTTCGCTAAAAGTGAATCCCATCCCAGACTAAAGTCCAAGTGAACCTGGGACCTGGGTGTTATGCAAAAATGGCATTTCAGCAGTGGTACGCAGGCATCCCGAGAGCAGAGTGGAAGCAAGGGGGCTGCTGTTCACGGTAGGACTCTGCTCCGCTCCTAGCACCATCAGCTAACTTAAAAGTTTACTTCTGTGTGTTTGGAGGCTCTAGAAAGTACAGATTTGTGCCTGTATATGTAAAAGAAGTAGTTGTATGCCTACTTTGTGTAGTACTTAAGAAAGCAATTCTGCACATCAGTGCATGGTTCCCTCCCTTCTTAAAATTTTATTGGGTTTAGTCAACAGATTGCAGAGCAGTTTCTTCTATTAATGTTCTATGCCTGTCTTTTGACACAACAGGCCTGTTTTCAATATTTTCAGATTGTTCTTTGGCTGTTAATCTTTGCATTTTTACTCTATATGACTAGTCTGCTTTCTGGCTTCAAATTTTTTTTATCTTTAAAATCTAGAGGAATGCTTTGAAGTTTTTTTTCTCTCTATGCCTTATGTCAACTCCATTTAAGTTTTTGAGTGGTGGGTTAGGTTTAACGTAGGAAAGAAATACACCCATCTACTGCATATGTCACCCTAAAACTCTTGAACTGCTTTTGATTAAGCTGAAACAAATGAGCCCTAGCCTCTGTCCTAAAACAAAGCATGGTGAGCTTCAAACCCAAAGTAAATAACCCTGCAAAGTTACAAACAAATAAAACATGGATGTCTTAAAATCTTCCGTGGTGCCATGGTAAGCAGTGCTCACAACAGCAGTAGCTCTTAATACCATTGTTGGTTGGTTGTTTTGGCTGAAAGTAAACGGAGTGTATAAGATCTCTCTTTAAGACCATAATGACAGTGGGATAACAGCTGTGAGTGCTCTTGGTGGTCAGCATATGAGACCTTGGTTTGATTCTTGTCCAGCGTACATACTAGGGTCTGTGTTTGCATGGCTTACACCAGGTTTGTAGATATTTTAATGTGCTGGGGAGACAAGCTGCATGTTTGGTGGGATATTGGTGGCTAAGAGTGGTTAAGAATGAGGAGCCAGAAGGAATACCACCTACAAAAACTGTTGCTGGAGAATAAAAATCCAGTCATGTAGAGCTAGGGAATCATCAGGCAGGGCTTGAGAAGGAAGAGAAATGAAACCTGCTGCCTTTGTGTGTTGGGGTTAAATGTTCCTCTTCCAAACGTACATCACCAACTTGCCAAAGTGGAACCCTAGCAAGGATGCATGCCTAGTCACTGGTAATTTATAATATACATCTGATCTGTATCCTTTGATACAAACCAGGCCCCAAGGCCTGTGGTGGAACTGATGGTTATCATCAGCACATAGCACTTGGCACACACGAAACGCTGCACAAATGTATAGCTAAACACTGGGGGACCTTTGCAAAGTAAGAAGGAACATCCCTTTGGGGGACTTTGGATTGAATTAGTGTCAGTTAGGCCAGTGGTCAGTTAATTGACCGAGATGGTCTGGAAAATTAAAGGAACTGTATCCCAAGTCTCTTGTTTTATAGATGCTGGTTAGTTACTTCATTAATCTGTCGTCTTGTAGGGTCCCACCATGTTTTGCAAATGCTCTTGTGGATGTTTTGGGTTTTTTTTTTCACTGTTTAACTTCTAATTGTTTAGTCTCCTCTCCTTTCTACATGACATTTTTCCATCTTTCTTAAATCTTGCTTAATCATGTGCCGAGATGTGAAAGTTTCTAGTACAGTAGAATACCTCTTTCTGTACTTGTTTTCCATACATGGCCACTTACACTTGTGACAGAAGATTGTGCTTGTGTTGACCAGACATCTCTCAAGAAACACACAGGGGAAACAGTAAGCAGCTTTTTCTCCAGATCCATCTCTCTGCTACAGGCCTGAGTCAGATTTGTCTCAGGGTGGTTAATGTTCCTTGAGAAATTATTTGCCAATTCCCTTGAAATATGTCCCAGGATTGCTCCAAGGATTGAAATCTTCCATCTGCTACTGTGCTTCTTTGCAATCAGGCTTTTCTCCAGCTGGTGAGTGGGAAAGTCAATCACTGTGTTTGGCCTGATGTGATTGTGATCCTCTGCTGTCATACATACACAACACTTGAAAATTCTGCTTTTTTTTTTTTCTTTTAAGCCCTATAACCTGTCAGCTGCCATTTGCTCTTACCTCTCAGCTAAGTATTATGTCATCTGTGTTTCTTCTTCCTCTGACTCCTTTATCCTTGCTGTCTTCTTTCATGTACAGTTATTTTCAGCTGTGTTCCCACCTCTTTATCCAAGCCTTCCTGCTTCTCCCATCGTCATAGATTCCTTGCGCAGACCATCTGTTCCTCACCCTTTGCATCCTTGTTCTATGTTTGTTTTTTTCAATATCTCTCCTCCTTCTGCTAGTCCTTTCCTTACCCTCATCTTTTATTTGTTGTCATGGGAATACTCACTGTGACTTCTAAATAACACACAAAGAGCTGTGTTTTCAGTCTATTTTGTGAATTCTGATTGTGAAGACAGAATTAAAAAGGACAAACAAAAACCCCCAAGAAATTAAAATCTGTGACAGAAGAAAGCAAAAATGTGGAATAAAATTCTATAAAAATGATCATTGCTTTTAGGCAGAGGAAGATCTAATCTTCTAACCCCATGGCGTGGCAACCTTGTGTGCTGTGTAGGTCAGAATCTAACAAATTTCTGTAGTTCTCAGTGTTTGTCATTACTGTGTCTCTCATAATTAAATGCTGTGGAATATAGAGGATGAAGAAGATAATAAATATAATGCTGTACTCTGAAACATGCTTCCAAGCTGGAAAACAGCTTTTATGATTTTATTGCGACTTCCTGAGAGCTCCTTCTGTGCTTCCATCTTAGAGAATGCAGAAACGTTCCTAAAGAACATCGTGAATATGAAAAAACAGAGCGCGTGACACACCTTTATGGCCTCCTGTTGCAGAAAGCGTTGCCTTATTCTTTGCACTTGGGGTATATGGGTGTAGGTGAGCTTCTTGGCTTCTCTGCATCCCATGAGAGTGTTGGTCTGGAAAAATGCTTAGTTCAGAGATACTGAAGGATGTGTGCTCTGGTGTTTGTCTTCCCTGGGCTTCATGGTCTGCGAACTATACCTTAGTACTTGTCCTCTTCTGAACTGTACGCTTCTGTTTAGTGCAGCATAATGTGGGGACTAACACACACTTAACGTTATACAAATTTTGTGGAAAGCCCAGGAAGAGTACTGTTTTACTAGACAGCAAAATTAGGATGTTGGTGTACTCCAAGCCACATATTGAAACCCACACTGCCTCTGTGGTTACTTGCACTGAAAGCAAGGAGTAAGCAGCTGGACATATTTTTCCTCAAACATATGTGCCTTGCCATTGGTGTAATTTCTTTGAAAATTGAAGAAAATCCAAAACATTCTTTTTGAAAGGAGACCTTCTTGTCTGTGTGTATACTCACACATGCATGAACACATCCTTATCCTGAAAGAGTAAGTAATTTTTACAAATTGAGCTGTAAAAGGAACCTCTACATCCAGTAGGGTGCCTTTGGGCTAGGTCCTAATCCATAGGGAACACCAGTATGGGGTTTCTATTTACCGTTTTGGCTGATCTCTAAGACTTGGCAGTAAGCTCTGCCTGATATTTATCATGCATTTATATTTAATATGTATTTCTGAAATACAGACTGAACATGAGTGTAACTATAAATTGGGAATTGATTATAGCTCCAAAACAGCTCTGTCTGCATTGCATGAACCTGATTTGGGTGTTTCAGCTGCACAAGAATATAAATGACATGGTCAAATTACCAAGGCTAGAGACTGCAAAAAATGTCTAGGAATGCTTTTCCACTCAGTGAGAAAGAGGATGTAGAAGTGGAGGCTTCATGTGCGGGTTTTTGGGGGAGGGCAGAATGAAACTGTGCTCCGACAGCTACCTTCATCAGCTTCACAGTTTTCTACCTGTTACTCAGAACATCTTAAAGCTAAAACAAAAAGTGGGTTCTTGCGAAGCATACTATTGTTCTTCTTTTTCTCTTTGTTTCTGTGTTGATTTCAAATGCAGTAACTAGTTTCCAAACTATGTTTTATTAGAATTTTTTTTTTTTGCATTCTCATTCATCTTGCTTAATATTTCAAGGCTCTTTGGCTAATGCTCAGTATTTTGTCCCTGAGGAGTGAATCATGCATCCTGCTCAGCTTCTAAAGTGTCTCTGGAAAACTTCCAACTGAGCTGGAAGAGCCTGGTTCAAGATGGCAGGTTAATGGAGAGAGATCTCTCTTGAGCAGTGATTCCTCCTGGAGTAACATGAAAATGCAGGGAGCATTCACATCCTCTTCACAGCCCTCTGAGATGTGACTTCTATGAGATTCCTCTGCCTCAAGCTTGAAGGAAGGGAAGGGAACCCTGAGGTTTAGCTAGTGCAGCACAAAAAGTGGGGGCAGTGGCTTTACATGCCTTTGAGATACAGAAGCTTCTATTCACCAGTATGCAAAAGGGATTGGGACTGTGCCAATGGCATACCAGCCGTTGGGAAGACTGGTATCAGCAGCTGAGCAGGTGGATCTGCTACAGCTTTTGTCACTGCTTCCATTGAGTAAGAGCTGGAAAAGGACCAAAGGAAATAATCTAATCCAAAACCTCCATGTTATAGTCCTTTGCATAGAGATGCCAGATTATGGTATGAAATAGGATTTTGGTCCCATGCTGAACATGCAGTACACAACAGAGTTATGTGCCACAGGAGTGAAAATTTCTTAGACTGTAAGTTGCTTCCTGTAATTCTTTTCTGTTGTTCAGAGCCTCAGATGTACGTTTGGGAGTTTTTGTATTTATTTTTGTGTTTATTTTTATTACACAATTTATATGTGCATTTATATACTCAAAAGTTTATATTCATCTGTTCACTTAAATGTATTTCTATGTATACACATTTTATAGGTATTTTTAATATATGTTATTGAATTAGGTTGATTTTGTTCTTTGTTTCCTTTTTCAGTTTGCTGAAAGCAGTCAGAAAAAAGAGGCTTTACAAAAAAGCATTAAGAAATCAAAAATTGGACGTGAAGACACTGTAAGTTGCTTTGGGGGGGAGTCATTCCTACCAGGAAATAGGGTTACAGGTATGGAGGATTTGTAAATACTAATGTAGTTGTTAGAAATCCATTAAGAAATGTAAATACTGGTGGTGAGAAAGGGACAGGGAAAAATCACATATGAGATTACTCCTTAGCTGGTCATGCACTAATGAGTAAAATATTGACAACTGGCTGCTACAAGGCTGAGAAAATGTGTGACTGCCTGAAGTCTGGTAATCTTCCAGGCTTTTTCAGATTTAAAGATCTCTTAAAACTCGAACTACCCAGAGGTATGTACCAAAGTTGCCGATGGTTGCTGAACTGCCAAATCTGGTAACTGCCAACTTAGGCGTTGGGGGTCTCTTTTTTTTTTTTTTTTCCTTCTTAAATCTTATTTAATCTAGATTTCTAAATTACTGTTCTGAGTAGCCATGTAAGCTTGGTGCTCTTTGCATGCTGAAGCTATTACACAGCAAAATAATATTTAGGCTGCATGTTTACCATACACATGAAGTAGCATATTAGAAAAAATTCATATGGTGTTCGAAGTTGCTGATTTGTTTTGAGATGCTCAGTCTGAGGTGGATTAAGCCTCCAATAAATACATGCATAAACAGGGACAGCCAGAAGCTTTCAGATGGAATTGAATTTTTTAGGAAAGTGCCAATTTTTACAATGCAAAATTTTTATTGAAAAATGCTCTGGGTTTGACTGTAATGGGGGAATCACAGGCAGGTTTCTCAGGCAGTTACAATTGTCAGGTTTCCAAATGGACGGCTGGAGGTTTGGGCTTCTCCACCACGTGGCCTGCCCTAGTCACAAGAAGCTATTGGTCATGGAAATCCTGTTCTGGCTGAGGTTTCCAACATTTTAGTTCCAGATTATACATCGGGAAGAAATGCTGTGAAATCTAGATCACAGTGTTGATCTCTGAGCAGCTGGCCTCCATACCTCAGCGTCTGAAAGCTTTCGATTTCCAATGTGCATTTTTAGAATGTGCTGAATTCAGACTGTTGGCAAAAGCACTGGGAACATAGAAGTTTGGGGAAAACCCCAAAAAACCCATAAAGAAACCAAAAGACCAACACCCACCTCAGAGTGTAGGGCTGCTGTGGGGATTGCCATTGGCTGAAAACCTGTTGGTTTACAAACTCATGCTATCTGGCTTTTTTAGGCTACGCGGTACCCTAACATGGGTTCTTTGAACATCAGCCAGTTACAGAGTTTGGCTGTAACTACAGACTGAATTCGAAGTATGTGCTGAGTTGGCTGTGGGGGAGCTCATGTTGAGTCGATGTCTGCAGATTCTTACTGATCAATAGAATATTTGAGGCCGATATTGTAGTTTCCCAGCAAAGGCTACCATGTCATAGGTAACTGTTGTGACCACTGCTTTAAAGTGGCGTGGGTAAAAGCAGGTGACAAATAAATTCACAGTGTGTTCGTACACAGCATCCCAATTTGTGAAAGCTTGAATAGTAGATTTTTCTGTGATGCTGTCTTTAATTACAAGCCTAGCATTCCTAAATGCCGTTTAACCTTTCAGCCAAACAATGAAGAGATCTGTTTGGAGTTGGTCAAACCGTCTCAAGTTCAAAGGTTGGAGAGGATTGTTTGTTTGTTTATCCATTTTGGCCTTAATTTTTTTCCTTCCAGTTTGTACTCGTTTTTCAGCGTCACTGAGGGCTTTGTGTGTGCATGAGATGTTCAACTCTGTCACTGACAGAAAGCAGTAGTGGAAACAGCATTTAAATTAATGTCTTTCTATGTTTTGGAAAACATTCTGTGCAATATTTACTGATTTTTATTCTTGTTGGTTTTTATCTCCCAACATACTTTGAATCCTCAGGCGGAGCGTGCAGCTCTAGCAAAGGAGCTTGCTGCCCTTCAGCAGAAAAAAGAGCACCTGAAGGCAGAGATAGACAAATACAGAGAATGTGATCCAGACGTTGTTGAAGAAATGCGTAAGTGGTGTATTGTTCAAAGTGAATCTTTGAGCAAAAAGGTCTGCACTTCTTTAGTTTAAACACTGGCGTGCAGCGATAAGCCAAAGAGTAACTGCTTCTCTTTTTAAAGCTGTAGGCAATGTCATACAGGTACACTATTTCTTTTCACAGTCTGATGTATTATATAAGAGGATTTTTATTGATGTTTACTCTGCCGGTAACTGAGCAGTTAACAAACAGTCCTAAAATTTAAATACTCTGCTGCATTAGAATTAATATCACGACCATTCTTTCTAGTACCATATTAATTCTGTAACTTTTAAGTGCTCTGAGCCCTAGAATGTATGTAAAAAGAGCAGTCTCTGGTTCACGTTTACCTTCAATTCCATGCTGGCAAAACAGGTATCTTTCTACTTACTTTGTCTTGTCTATTTAGAACATAAGCATTTCATTAGAGACACTTAATTTCCACTTACATGTTGGTATGGTATTACACTCTTGACTTGCTGTTTGTACTGTTCCTGGCATGCTGGGTTTTGGTTGGAGTTTCTAATTCTAATGGAATATGGGGAATGATGAGTGACTAATACTTCATACAGAATTGGGCATTGAAATGTACTTAATATTCTGATCCTTAGCATGAAAAATGAAAAGCATGCGTGAAGTTTTATTGAATTTTCTCTGCTTTAACTTTCATGTTTTATTTATGAGGCTCCTACGTTGCTACCCAAACGCCGCTGCATGCATATTCAGTTGCTGTAATGCCAAAATGCCTTTACAGAGTGATGAGAAACAGGCACAGACCTTTTTCTGAGAAGACAGCTGACTGAATCTTTCTCTTCCCTTCTTCTAACAAAGTCTACAGCTTTAGAAATGGGCTGAGAGAAAGCCAGGAACATAAACACAGTTGGCAGCACACCCCAAAATTGGACAGATATTATTTATTTTGAGGGGCAGTGAGGTTTTTTTGTCAGCTGCATTATCTTTCCCCAAGGATGTAATGGTATGCCAGGGAATAAGCAAACTCGAGACCTGAGGTTAGTTACTGTGCTGTAAATCCCTCACTGTGTGCTCTCCTGAGGACAAGTAACAGACGCATTCCAGCTGATTCCAGCTGTAAAAATGAATGAGGTTAGGCAGATACCGACAGCAGAGGGATTCGCAGTGCCAGGTATTTTAACTGCTGAGATACCCTTATAGTAAGCGCTGCACTGGCTGATTTGAGGAGCTTCTCTTGAAGCAGTCGCAGTGAGCACATTCCTAAACACTAGACACAAGGAGGCAAATCACAGCTTGAATGCTAGAGCAAACGGCATTAGCTGGCAACAGAGAGACTAACATCCTGAAAAGAGGGAAAGGGAAAGAAATTAGTTACTTCAGTCATGCCCTCTCTCTCTCTCTGAGCATTTAAGGGAGTTGGTGAGGTTAGCCTTGTTGGGCTACTTGGATTCACAAGGGCATATGCAGTAGTGTTTCAAAAATAATTTGTCGCTGAACTTCAGTTAAAAATCTGCTTCGTTACATGTTTCATCAGTCCATGGCAGTGCACATCGTTGCTGGCAATGTATAAATGAATGAATGGTGAAGTCAGTTTTGGGGGCTTCATGTCTTTGTCGAAGCTGAATGGAATTTTACAGGCTTTAAGGGGGAAAGAAAAAAAAAGTTGGGGGGCATTTCTCTCATTCCAGAGTTATGGGGAAGTGGAAAGGCAAAACAAGATGCAGGAAGTTCTGGGTTTTAGTGTAGAAGGCAAATAAAGAATCTTAGGCAGTGGAAGGTGTCCAGCCACATGTGAAAGTTATTGCTGTAGTTTCACAGAATAACCTTGTAATCAAAGTTACTGGTTCACAGATTTTAAAGCATTTTCAAACCTCACGTGCGTGATACCATTTTTTACTAGCTGATTTAGATAATGTAAACCTTGTGATTATTTTCAGTTAGATCACCTGAGCAGATTGCTAACTCCAAATTACCTTATTTTAATTTTGAGTCAGAAATCAGAAATGGCTGTTATGTTATGTAATTGCACTCTTTTCAAGAGTTGGATTGCTTTAAACTGAAATGTTTTGTAGTGCCTAGTTGTCACTTTCTACGTTTGGTTTTCCCTCTTCTTCCGTAATGACTTCAACCCATAAGGAAATCTTTCTGATGCTCAGTATAAAACTTCACTCTGTTAATTTCCCGTCCCATATCATAGAGCTGCCTTGATTTTTGTTGTGATATTTTAGGGGTGTATTAAATTGTCATCTGATTTCAGTGGCCTTCAAATCTGGTGAATGCTTTGCTATGCCTTTTTAATAGCTCTCTCCCTCAAAGGAGTATTGTAGAAACAAACCTATTGTACAGTGATGAGTCTCACTAAAGCACACACACACTAATTCCAGGGTCAAAACAAAGTTTGGATGATACATAGCAAATATCTGAAGACTCAACTAAAAGCTGAACATCTGTCTTGCTTCCTGAGTATTGTGGTGGGAAAGTCATGTTTGACCATGTAACTAAATATATTCTAATGCATATTCACAAGGGGGCAAATCGGAATACTGCAAGGCTAACACTGTTCTCTTCTGACTTCACTGCTTGTCCTTTTAATATCAGTAACAAATGTTGTGCTTTATGTTTTGGCTTAATTTCCTTGGCTTTTGTATTAGAGAGCTGAAGTATAAACTCTAATGCTTTCCCAAGTTTACAGCATTTGAACACGGAATTTCAGTATTCGTATGTAACAATTCACTACAGTAAATAGCAGAATAAACAAGATTTATGAACTGACCACTAGACGAAGCTACATAATAGTCTGGTCTTGTGGATATATTTGGATAATTCCATTTTACAGGTAGAGTAGTGTAAGAATATATCTAGAATTACAAAATACATGGATTTCTTCTAATGACCACTGCAGTTCAGTGGTTGAAGCTTGTGTTTGCCTCTTGGAAATGTTGTTTAAGCCATTTTATGTGATTTAGGATTGAGTAATAAATTCTTCCTCAACATTAAAGGCAGTAAAACTGACAACATTCATCAGAAGTAAAAAAAAAAAAAGTATATAAAAAGAAGAACTAAACACCGGGATTTTATGCTTCTCTGTCAAACTTGTAATCCTGCTTCATCTGCCACAGGACAGACCCCCTGTTTCTCAGCTTTGAGGCAGATTTTTGTAGGCGGGAGAATATTCTCATGGGGAAGCAGAGATTGTACAGCAGAGATGCGCTATTCCTCCAGGAGAAAGGCTTATATCGCATAATGCGTATGTATGCAAAGTTGGATGCACGTGATGCTGCCACATTCCCTAGGGGTTATGATAGAAGTCAAAGGCATAGAGAATGCAAGCTTTCAATAGTTCATAGTTTATCCAGGTTCTCTTAAGACCAACCAAAAAAAGCTCCATGTAACATCAAGATTAACCTGCTGTGCAAACTTAATTCGTTCTGCCTGCCAGAGAGAGATGTTAGGGACCTAATAGACTTTCTGGCAGTTAATTTTATGGAAAAGTTTGTCTGGTAGCCTAAGTGTAAAAATGATAGGGATTTTGCTCTGAGTTGTTGGCCAACTTATAACTGGAAATAGCTAAACATTTTCACTGTTCACTGTAACGTTTCTGCAGTTTCAAATTACTTCTGCCGTAATTAGAGAAATGTTGATTTATACTATATTAAAACATTATTTGGTCTTAACTGTATTTTTCACAATAGCCATTCTTTGGTTCCTTTGTGTCTTTGCCTAGGACAGTAATCTCAGAAACAGTTACATACTGACTGAAGTAAGTGTCTTCCACGTGGTATGATTGCTAGTATTTATGGGGCTAGTCT
>NW_010243613.1:0-18402 GCF_000690775.1 Eurypyga helias | reverse complement strand
ATTCCTGCTTTATTTAGCATGTTTTTAGAAAGTCCAATTACTGATAATTTTTGTGTCTTAGACTTTTACCTTTAAACCAGTGATCTGAACAAGTCTAGACAAAGTGTATCTCAAAAACTAGCATGCTGCCATATACAATACAGTTCATGTAGCGATTTTCACGTCAGCATCTTACTGTGCTTTCTTTGTTTATTTTTAAATGGACAGGATTTCAAACCACAAATATCCAGACAGTTATCCTTTTAAATCTCTGAAAGTGCAATCTCAGAGGCATCACTACTAGCCCAGTTCAGGGTTAGAATATTTTCTAAATCTAGTACTTATATGGCTGTATGAAAAGAAATTTGGGAAAACATCTAGACTCTACTGAATACCATGAAGATGTCATGCTATATGTAGTATGTACTCGAGAGTGTCTTTTTTCATTGTAGATGCTTCACAAATTTCTAATTCTTCTATGTCCAAACACTGAGAACTTCAGCTTGACAAAGTCTTTTGAAGAAGTACATTAGAGTGTACAGACAGTATGAGAAAATATTTCTGGGTTTACCATTTTTTTCATTCATCTTAATATCTTGAGGCTGAATGCTGAAGAAGTAATGTTGATCTAGGTGCTGGGTTTTGTGGGTTGCATAGTTTGTGGGTTGGGGTTTTTTTGTTTTGGATTTTTTTGTTGATACACCCAGATATTATGCTCTGCAAAGTTCAAATCAATTTGAAAATGCATTATGCGTACAGATGTATTTAATGGTACAAAAACTTAGTACCAAGTGCTGGACTCTTTTAGGAATTTCTTACTAATGGTGGGAATGGTCCTTGTTCCCAGAGCAGGAACAGTAGTGAAGAACTGCAATGACGCTTAGACTGTCCTGGCTAATGGAGAGGCTTTAAAGTGAGTTCCATCAATTTTACTCAAAATGTGTCAAAACACTACTAATTTACAGAATGGTTTAATGGGGTTTCTTTTATATTTTGTGGCAAAGACTATTGTTCAGAAAACATACCAGAAAGGTTATTTAAGCTAAAGAGCCTTGTCAGTGCTTACAGTTAATGAACTATTGAGTAGCTATTTTTATAAATAATGATTCACTTGGAAAATTCAATGTCTACAAATAATTTTAAGCCCAGTCTAGGTACCACCAAGATCAATAGGGTACAGATCAAGTCTATAGAGTAGTTTTTTTAATCACCCCTAGCTCCAGTATGTTCAGTTTGCAAGCATCTGAGAGGTAAGCTGTGCTTTTTATGGTTTATGCATCAATAACATTAACAAAGAATCTGCAGTTAGAAATCAGTCATTCTGTTGGATTAGACTAGTGTCTTTACCCACACTTAATGTTAGCCTTAGAGGATTAAACTAAGCTTTTTTTTAGGAGTGAACCACACACTTGCTTAAAAGTACATAGAAAAAGAATAGATTTAAAAGCAGGCACCCCTTTTTTTATTTAGCCTTATCTTTCAGAGAATTGTTTATTTAATGTATTGGCTCCTGAAGATCTAGATGAGGATGTGACAGGAAATAGACAATGTATGTTCATGTACGTAACTGGTGTGCTATCTGCCACTAACAAAAACAGAACCACAAAGCCCACCCCCCTTTTTTTCCTCCTTCATCATGGAGTACCAGAATAAATATAGATGGGCACCGGTAATGAAAGAACACATTTACTCGACTAATTGCATCAATCTAAGATTATTATTTTTATCCTTCTCTCGCTCCCTATACTGTTCTTTGAACGGCTTGTCATTAGGTTGGAAGGTTGGCAAAGTAAATTACCTGTTCAAAAGCTACATTAAAAGCAAAATGCTTTACCAAAACTAAACATAACTTTATTCCTAATTCTTTCCAAGAATTATAAAAGTACTTGCATGTAATCATAGTTGTACATAAATTTTAACTGTTAAGTAAGGTTGAAAAAGGAACAGGGTACTAGTGAGCGGAGTTGCAAGTGTATGCTTCGTTACTAATGCTCCAGGCTCCTTCAGTTATCGTAGCAAGTGAGAAGGAATTGTAAGTTTAAACAGTATCTATGCTCCTTTATCTTCATCCCTTCCAATTTTATTTTTCTCTTGAAAATCAAGGGAGGCTTGTTTGCAGTTCAGTTGTTGAAAACACTTGCTGGTCTTTCGACAGAGCAAACGCTTGCAGAATCTTGCTGTGATTACTGGCAGCCATAATGTGGTAGCTTTAAGGGCCTTCCCTGACAAGAGAAGGTTAAAGAGTTCCCACCTTGCCTCTTCATTCCTGTGCTGCAGTTCGCCAGTGATAACAGCAAGTGAGTCAGAGCTGTCAGCTCGAGATAGGAACTGATGGTATTCACATCCTTGTCTTGTGGCGGACACTCTTCAGGTCTCTGAAATCTCCCTTTCCACCAAACAGCCTGTCTGATGAAGTTTTTCGCTGCCTTATTCTGAAGGCTTTCATACGTGTGTTAATTTGTCGTGCATCTCCTGGGATTGTCGGTCTCAGTAGTCATCCTGAAGAGCAACCGGGACCAACTAGGAGCACGTCAGGTGACAGATTTTCAAAGAGTTTTTCCTGAACTCTGCAATGAGTTGGAACTGTGTAGAAAATGGATTTGGAAAGCACTGAAGGAGAGAGGAAGAGTAGTAGGTAAATGGGTGAGCAGTTTCTGGCACTGCGAAAGAAAGGAGAGTATAACAGCCACGAAGAATAGTGAGTGAAGGACCACCATGACAGACTGCTGCAGCTTAAGGTGCATCAGCACGTGTATTTCTAAGGCACAAAGCTTGAAGTGAAATGTGAGGCTTTTGACTGAAGCTGGGGAGCTGAAGTTCAGAAGGGTCTTTTGGCTTTCAGCAAAAGGTCCTACTTCTCTGTATTTCAGAGAATTTCTCTGTCTCTGTTTGTCCTAGAGTTTGGACTCAAGCTAAGAAGTTACTCTGCAATGACAAACTGTCCTGAATGTTTAGACATATGCATACCTGTGTTCTTATACGTCAAACAGATTCTAGCAAGATGATTCTTCTTGGAGACCTTCAACTTAGGCCAACTTGCTTTAAAATTAAGATGCATTTTAGTTGATTAAGAAAAAAAAACAAACCCAAACCAACTCATTTTTCTTCTGTCAGTGAGGTTTTACTTTGACACTCAGAGAAGAGGCAGTTGGAAGGTCAAATCTTCAGCTAACATATGTAACACCCTGCTTAAATAAACTGGCTACTCTGGAAAGTTATCATTTCTCAAAATTAAATGGGAAAGCTCACAAGGCTTATTTTTTTTGTCCTTTTTGTTTCTTATCTGTTTAGGTTGGAATGGCAGAAAAAATATGTAGGGTGAGAGGCAGATGGATGAAATATGAGGGAATAATTTTATTGTCTGAGCCAGTACGTGTTTATGGCAGAAGTTGCTGAGCTGCTTAGGAATGGTCGACACTTGATAAAATCTGTGATGTGAAAAATGGCTACGTGTGACTACATTTGTGATACTCCTTGATTGAGAAAACCATCAGCAGCAATCCATTTGGCCACGTTTTACAGCCATGAAGAGCTGTAAAATGAAAGGAATCTGTAGATCATTTATATAAGAAAAAAAAAAGGATTTTGTGCAGTGATTATTTTGCTTAGACCTGCTAGGTTAGTTGTGTATGGTACCGTTCATTCAGACTGTTTTGATAAACACATAGTGATGTTCAAAGGGATTTTTTTTTTTTTTTGGTCTTTTCTTGACTTCCATATGCCAAATGATGCAAAGGTATTGTGGATTTTTAATTTGTCATCTCTGTGCTAAGTTGCAGGACTAACAAATGTAGTCTTCCCTGGCCTTGTTTAAAACAAAATGTGTTGCCAATCTCGTATGTTAGGGATTATTATATCCCAAATCTTAAGGGATGGTAGAGTATGCTTTCCTTATGAGCCTATCTGGACTAGGACTGTGTATTATTGGTGTATATTCCTAATATAGATGCCTTGTTCTGTGCTGTTTAACTGCAGATATTTTTCAGGGCAGGTTGTGTGAGTGCAAAACTAATCTCGGCACTACATTTGAGAGTATTTCCAGTGCTTTTCTTCCCTCCTCACTTCAGCATCTTCTTGAGCTAGTTTCACTGGAAAGAACAGGATATCAGGAAAAAAAGGCTGGATCAGAGAAACAATTTGGAAACACCTAGAAGACACAGAGGTTTTGTCTCTGCTGCTGTAAGAGACCTTTGGTGTCTTGACACGGTTTTGCATGATACTGTGGTAAGGAAACTAGGAAAACACAATTTTGACGAAACTCAGTAGTGTGAATCTCCAACTACTTCATAATTGTACCCAAGGTGCGTTGATGAGTAATTCAGTATCAGAAAGGGAAGTGGAATCGATGATGTTCAAATATCCTGTCATGTCTGCATCTGCTCGGTATTTATGTTAATGAGCTGGATAGTAGAAGAGAAGATCCGCTGTTTTGTGTGCAGATGATGAAACCAGAAGGGGCTGCACGGACAAAGGAGAAGGTGCGATTTCAGTGAGTGTGACAGATCGCGAGGATAGTCTGAAAAACACTGAATAAAATTCAGTAGTGGGAAGTGCAAGGACGTATACGCATTCAAGGGTATTGTGGTACATAAATGATCTGGAGCAGATAGTTGGGGGAGGGGATTGAAAAAGCTGTCAGGGTTATAGTAGTTTACAGGTCAAATGTAAGACGTGGCTGTTACGTGAAGCGAAATGGCCATACTAAGATACAGAAACAGAAGTATAGCCAGCAGTGAGATGCATGAAGTGTTTTTCTGCTCAGGTTGGCATTAGTGAGTTGTAATACTGTGACAGTGTTGGATATCCTTCTTGAGAGGTATATAGCTAACTACGGAGAACTCAGAGCAGGATGGAAAGACCAGACATCGAGTTACCGCATTCTAGGAGAAACAGTTTTATAAAAATAGGACTCAAAAGGAGATTGCCTCTGGTGGGTTTCACTTATTTCTGTCTCCTGCGAAAAAGGAAAGCAATAGCCTATTGCTCAGGTTAATGGAGAAGTCAGCAGTAAGTAATAGCCTTAAATTGCAGGGGCAGGGGGAAAATTAGATGAAAAGCTATTCTAATGATGGCAGTAATCAAAGGCAGAACTAGATTGCCTGGGGAGGTTGTAAAAGCTCCAACACTGGAAATCTTAAAAGCATGCTGCAGAGCCCTCAGGCATGGCGTAGGTAAGGTTGGACATGCACTGAGTCGTGGGTACGGAGACTGGAGAACATTCTGCGATGCCTTCCAGACACTTCTCTGCAACTTCTGTGCCACAAGAGGTGTGCAGCAGTGACCTCCCAAACTAGACAAAAGCCATAGTGCTGTGGGATGGGCCTTTCAGCAGCAGTTTGCTGTGGATATGGAGTACAGAGCTTTTACTAGTAAATGAAATGGGGAGGGAGTTGTCGTCCATGGGAAGAAAAACAAAGTGGTGTTGGGGACCTCTGAATCAGAAAACTGGTGTGTTTGCTTCCCTTTCGTAAGCACACAGATTCTCTCTGTCCTCTGGATAAGAACAGATGTGTTTTAGTTGTGCAACCAAGACTTCAGCGTGGGCTTTCAGGTAGAATACTTGAAAGGTAAGTGGTCTTTTTCTGCGGGTTCTTGAGCGCAGTAAACCTAAGTGCCAGACCCTGTATTTTGCACAGAGGAATCTTTCGGTAGCAGTTCTGACAAATTCTGTTGGACGTTTTTCAAAGAGACACTGTGAACATACTAATGAAAGTTGACAGTGTGACCTTTTCATATGGGACAGAGGGAGCTTTTGCTGATGGCACTTGACACTTTTTTCAAACACGCTAATATCACAGACCCTTTAAAAGCATATTCTCAGAGATGTGGATCAGCTTATTAGGAGCTTCACTGTGCGCTGCCGTGTCTCACCTATAGACAAGACTGACACTATGTTATGCATTTGCTCAGGTTTATGTAACTGGCCCGTGAGAACAGTTGCGGCTGTTCTCTGCATTTCATGCAGGAGAATTGTGATTGGCACTGTAAAATTATTCCTTTGCACACATGCTGAAGACTGTGCTTGTATTTTGCGTGTGTCTGCTGTCAGTCCCACAGGTTGATGGGTGACTGTCTCCTTGAAAAGCACTAGTTCCCTCTGCAGTCACGTGTCTTTCAAGTGAGGAAATCCATACAGTTTTCTTGTGGCATTAGTTGCAGTAAGTCAAAACTGGCACCAAACTGTGCTAATTCTATAAATGTAACTAGCTTTTGTTACTCTGTAGGAATAGAGGTTCCTGGATCTGAAAATGTTGTTAACACATTAAAACCACTACTTATAAAAATCCTTAAAGTTATCCTGAAAATGCCAGAGTATAAGATAGGAGAGGAAAGAAAGCTACAGCTCTTTCTTCATTTCCAGGTCTGTCGGTGGTTGTGAGCTGGTTCTGGCTGTTGACATGTTTTTAGTATAGCTGTTGGAGCCAGAATATATTACCTTTACAGTGTGATTTTTAAATACTATTCAGTGGCTGCTTCCTTAGTATTCCTGTAATATTCCATGCAGGATTTCAAGCTTGTTTAAAGAACCTGGAAGCAGGTTTGGGAAATGTTTGTAAGGAGGTGGTGGTGGTTGCTATCACAATTTTTTTCACCCATGGAAGTGTCTGAAGACTAAATCAGTCTCCTGGAGCATATATATTGTGTTGAAGAGGCATGCAGTGGTATTCCCCTCCTGTGGGAATATGTGAGGTTTCCACAGATTTTGGTGATTTCATTTTGGAATGCAAATAGGACCTTTAGTTCCCACCATCACCCCTTCCAGGACAGAAGTGAGTAAATCTGTGCCTGAAACTGGTCAGCGGCGGATACAGGTGTGTTTCAGCCAAGGGGCTGACTTGTGTCCTGCAGGCGTGAGAGCAAGAAAGTCTGTTGATCCATTGTCACACAAAATGGGTGAAATAAATATGTCATGTCCAGAACAAATGGATTACTCTTGCTGCCAGACAGCAATGGTATTTATTGTCAGCCTATGTGCAGATTTATAAAGTAGAGCATAACTAGGGCCTAATAGTGGCATTGAGAACATCTGGAAGCATCTGGAACATATATGGCCTCCTGTATTGCTCACAACTTCTGCACATTTGGCCCTTTAATGGTCTTGCACAGTTTCTGTACTGGAGCAGTGTTTAGTAGCTGCCAAAAATCAAGTTCTGATAGAGCAGCTGTGGTTGGCAGGAGGATCAGCAGGACTCCAGCCGAGCTTGGGACCCGATGGTTGTGTCGGTTTTGGCACCTAGCCAGTTGCCCTCTGCACTGTCTCAGAGTTTCTCCTTTTTACAGTTACACAATTTGTGTCCTGATTCTTCTTTGGTATATACTTTTTTTTCAAGTTCCCATGCTATTATCTTCTTTTAGGTCTTATACCTTCTCTTTCAGTGCAGTCTTAAAACCAGGAAGCCAACAGCTGTATGATCCTGTGAATCAGAGAACAGGCAATTGGAAGTAGTGTGACTTTGAGTTACATCAGTATTTAAAGTAGGTGTGTCTGGGGAGGTGCCTGATTTCCTACTTCTCCTTTCCCTCACCCGCCATGCACATTCACCTACAGGTGATCCAACAAATACAAGTTCCAACAAATAACTATCTAAGGCTTCCAGAAAGTAGTCGAGGTGCAGATTCCTTCATTTCTCTCCATCCCTGTTATGGAGCTGGGGGCCTCCAGAAGATGCTGATGATCATGTAAATGCTGCTGGTGTCCTCAGGTGATGCGGGTCCATAACTGCCAGTATCTGTTTCTCCTTCCTCCTTCAGGCATGGTGTTGGATACAGCAGGCAGCCAAAATACTGCAGGGGAATTGTAGGCAAGGGTTCATCCTGATCCCAAGGGACTTTAATCTTGCCTTCAGATAGCTATATGCTCAAGCCCATAGCCATGAGCCCACAGCTGAGGTGATGACGCAGTAGCTTCTGGGGAATGGATGAAGTGTGTTTCCCAAACCCCAAAGTAAAAACAGAAATGGGGGGGATCCAAGTGACGGAGTTAGTGGTTAAGCAGACCGCGGTGCCATCCTGCAGCAGTGCCAATCCCCCTTGATGACAAGAGACAGCACAAGCTGTCTTCTTTGCATGAGCTCGCTGAGGCTAGATATTGGGAACACGCGGCTGCCTTGCAGCTTCCCAAGCTGGCTGGCATTGCTGTTGGTACAATATGCCTGATGCTCTAAGCAACTTTCAGTGTGGCAGAATAAATCCATACCTGCATCCCTGTGGTGCTGACGTGTCCGTGGGCCTGCGGGCCAGGCAGTGTAAAAAGGAAATCGCAAGCAGCAGGCGCTTGCCCCGGCCTCTCGCGAATGTGTTTCCTGGAGGTGGCACGTGCGTGAGGCTTTACAAGTGGCTCTTGTGTCCCCAGCCCTGAGCCTCCTGGCAGCAGAGTAACGTGAGGGACATGTGTTCCCAGCCTCTGAAGGACTGACTCAGCCTCTTCTTTTGAGACTCAGACAGGCTGTTTCAATGTCACCTTCCCCATCCTGAAGTTCTGCCTCCGCTCGTGATCCTTCCACACTTCTGCCATGACACTTCGCTGCCAGTCTGTGATCAGTCCCAGGTGGTGCATGGGAAGAGTGACATGGTTAAAATACTTCATTTTATTTGTGTAACTTTCAGGAATTTCTTTTGTGAGTGTTTGGGGGTTTTTTGCTAGGTAAGTCATTGAAGCGTGCTGTCCATTGTGGGATTACCCCATGATAGCTTCCTGTTCTTACTACCATGATTTCACTTCTAGCCACAGCTCAGTTTTAGGCAGCCACTGCCATTCTGACTACCCTGTTGGCCAGCTGGTATCTGTTGGTCACCTCAAACTTTTCTTCTATAGAGATGTCACATTTTAAAAACACACGATGACACGTGCGGATTTTAACGTGCGTAAGCAGTGTTTGAAAGGTGACAGTGCACCATGCTGCCACTATTTTTTTTCATGCACTGCACCATACGGTCCCTGTGCTTTAAGCACAGGGCTGCGTGCTGAAAGCTGCAGGAACATAGAGCTGCGCTGTGATGCAGAAGCACAGGACTCAGCTGGTTAGCTGCCTCCAGCAAAGCAGAGGTTTCTGCTGAGACCTACCAGTCTGTGCTGGGGACAGTCTTGGCTCACCTGCCGTCAGGATGTGTCACCTTGCAGCTCTGGGTCCATGGAGTTTAATCCTACCTTACTTTCCTCCCCTTCATTTCAAATTGAATTACTTGGAGTCAGATACAGCTTTCCAGTTTCGCTGCAGAGTTTCAGAAAAACGCTGAGTGAAGTATCACAGCTAACACACACAACCTTGAGCAGTGAAAGCCCTTACTCTGCAGACCCGCTTTATGTAGCGTTGGGTAAAGGATTGTTCCAAATGCCGTTGCCTGCCAATATGTTGTTAGTGCTGCCAGTCACGGGACTGAACAAGAGGGGGTGGCAACAAGCAGTCAGCAAAGAAGGAACCCGCAAGCGAGGAATAACTTGAATTTCTGGTGCATGCAAACAAGCAAAAAGGCCATTTTCTCACCCACTCCCTTTCGTTTGCCTGTCTTCTTTTTGTTTTGTTTTTCTTCATGCCATGCACAAGCTTTCTAATTGGAGGCCACTTCTAGAAACTGCACTGGTTTTGAAACAGTTGTTTTACTCTGGCTAAAACATTTTTCAGATCACTTACTGAAGTATTAAGGGCAGAATAATGAGTCCTTAGCTTCCTGTGTACTAGCAGATGATTTTTTCAACGTAATTTAATTTTGCCTGAAGTATACTCTTTAGAACAATGGATACCTGATCATATATTCACTTCTCGCTAACCCTGGAGACAAGTTTCATGCTGACCATTCAAATGAGTATTATCTTGCAAGTACTAACAAGGCTGACTGGGAATAACTAAGTTATGCGTAGGCGTGAGAACCATAATGATTCTGATAAATTCCCACGTTACAAACCAGCCTGCTTGATTTGATGCAGTACTTACTTTAATGGGAGCAAGGTGATCTTAGGGAGATTTTTTTCTTGATACTGTTTTGCCTCGTGGAAACTATATACAATCTATTTGTAGTAATGGCAATACACCATTATGTATTTAGATCTGGAGCGGTAGTAAGGGACAGAAGCCAAGTTTAATAACCGGGAGCATTATTTTCTCTTAATTTCATTGAGGCGATTCTCAAAGCCTGGGAGACCTTCCAGAGCTATATGATAAACTTCTGGATTAACGTGATAGACTGCTGCCCCCGTCATTTTCCTTATCTATATAGAGTCCTGCATACAGATGTGATAGATTACTTATGTATAGAGAGGATTATATTTTCCATCTCGGTTGCCTCTAGTATCTTCAGGCCATGTATCTAGTTCCAATCTTGGTACAGACAATCGAGTCCCCAGGCAAACCAAACTAGGATTATTTTATTTTAAAACACGCTTTAAAAACTCTCAGTTGTTCCTATGGTATCTTTTACGTTCCTCTGCTCCTGTTTTCCTTTAACTTAGCTTTGTGCTTGCTGGAACCTTCAAAGTGTAAAACAGAAGGAGGGTTTGTAAGCTGTAGAATAACTTCCTTAGGCTGTGTGGTTCTCTAAAAATGACATCAGTAGGAATTCAATCTATGTGCCTTGAAACAATTGTATGATTTTACTCTAATGTATGCTTGCTTGTTTGTTTTCTTCTCTATTTCAGGCCAAACAAACAAAATAGCCAAGGAGGCAGCCAATAGATGGACTGGTGTGTATGCATTTATAGTGCTTAACAGTGCTTCAGACTAGAGCAATTTCAGTAAAAGACCTATTCGTTAAGAATTTTAAACTTTACTTGATGTAGGATAGCCCTAGCTTACAAAAACATGCAGAAATATATTTTGCTTATAAATTATCCTGATTCAAAAAAGAATGCATTTTCTCAGCCTAGGTACTGGATGTACTTCACCTCACAGAACATATTTGTTCTTCTGTTGCTGTCTTGCACAGCATGTTAAAACCTGCAGCTCATTTTCTTGGTTGAGTTAAAATCTCTTAAGACAAGGAAAACACTGATACAAAGAGACCGGTAAATGGTAGTGTCCAGGTATTCAGAAAGTTTAATTATTTTTTTGTGAGTTTTCATCTGTTTCTAAAGAGTAGATTGCTTTGAGGAATGTTACTGCTGCGACCGTATGATGGATGCTAATATAAAGTAGGTGTTTCTGAAAGTAATTAATCAGCTTTGACATGCAGGAGAAATGCTGCACAGTTTTGAGAAAGGTTACTGTGATAACATTTGTATGGAAGTTTAACTCTATTTTCTGTTGTGGCTTAGCTTTACTATATGGCTGTATATTTCCATTTTGCAGAGCAAGCAGTATGTATGTCCTTACCTTTTTAAAGATTTAGCACACTGTTTGTAGTTTTTTTGTTTAGAGTTCATCTGCTACTGGTGGACTGCTCACTGTTATTGGTTACGTCAAGTGCTGCAGGTTATCGATGTCACAGTCTTTTGACTGTGATTATTTTATATCTTCGTTTGCACTGGGTGGTTCACTGCATATTGGGAAATAAAGTTACGTATTTGAAAATAATTCCTGGGACTACTGTTGTCAGGGCCTTCTTGATGACAGGCTGTTCTCAAAAGCCTTGAGAGAGTTAAAGGAACTGTGCTGCAGCCTGTAGAAAGTACATTGCTGTTTAAGTAGACAATTAGGTTATATGCTGTAGCGTATTTTTCTTTTGAAGAGGCAGTTCTAAAACCAAATTTCTGGCAGTTCACGTTAAAATATTTTGAGGGTGTGCAGACACAAAGAATGCTTCCTGTCTTCAGGCATGCTGCAGTTAATGGGTGTTAGCAATGAGGTAGTGAGTTTCAATCCATACTGCAGTGAAGAACGATGTTACACTGAAGAGACCGTGTATGCTAGGGTAATAGTAATGAGGTGCTAAAAGAGAAATGCTGGCTAAAATAAAACTACTTGATTTTTTTTTTAACTTTCAAACAAAATGTACATTATCTGAATAAACATACGCAGCACTAAAAAGAACCTTATAGATAAGTTGAATCTGATTTTCAGTTGCAGAGAGTCAGACGGTAGGTATCTAGTTGAAAAAGGACGTATAAAATACTTATTGTGCATATTTGCACTTTCCTCATCACCCTATAGCAGGCTAACACTGTAATTGTAGCTTTCACTCATCTAAGACGAGCAGGAAAAGATAAAGGTAACCTCCACAGAAGACATATGTTACTTAGCACTGGATACAAGTACGTCACTAGCAGAAGCCTCTCGTGTTCTGTTCTAAATCTACTTAATACTTATGTTCCCCATTATGTACCTTTTTCACATACACAGAGAGTGCAAATGGAAGGATTTTGTTGTAGCCAAGTCTATAATTAATGTTTTACAAATCAAATGTTTTTCATTCTGTTTACAGATAACATCTTTTCAATAAAGTCCTGGGCCAAACGTAAATTTGGATTTGAAGAGAGCAGAATTGACAAAAGTTTTGGAATCCCAGAAGATTTGGATTATATTGATTAGTGTTCAGCAGTTGAAGGCTGACACAGTTGTACATAGTTTCGTTAAATATTCTCAGTTGGCATTTAAATGTGTCTGAATCCTCTCCAAATGACTGACCACCCTTGAATTTGCAGGTTTTGTTAATATTAATAAAATTGTAAAAATAGTTGTTGCATTGCCTTTTTTTCCCTTGTACTTCTAAAGGGACTTCTAGTAATTCGCTTGGTTACTTCTCTGAGACAGAGTAAGGGAGAACAGGGGTTGTAGGGAATAATTATCAAAGTCCGGAGATTGGTTTTTACTCTTGTTTTTGTTTAAGTGGGAGTAACAATAAGAACTGGAAGCTCCAGGGATTTATGTTTAAATCTGTTGAAGACATCGGAGTGGAAATAACAGGACGATATGGAATAGAATTAATTTATCCCTCATCTCAATAATGAAATACAGGAGATGCTTAGTCCATTAGTGGATGGAGACAGGAAGGATGTGAGTGGAAAGGCTGAGTCTGGTTTCAAGTTGTTTTTACCGTGTTGCTAGAACTGCTTGTAAGTTTAGTGACAGCATGTTGTTTGTTGTCAGAAAATATTAGTCCATCAGAGCTAAGTCTTTTCCATCGGATGGACTGGATTTGGCACTGAGAAAGCTTCCCTGATCAGGATTGTTGCTGCATGGGAGAGGAAGCTGTTGTGGTTTAACCCAGCTGGCAACTAAGCACCATGCAGCTGCTCACTCACTCCTCCCTGCCCTGCTCCTGGGGAGGAAAATTGAAAAAAAGTAAAACTTCTGAGCTGAGGTAAAGACAATTTAATAGAACAGTGAGAGAAGAGAAAATAATAATAATGATGTTAAAAGAATATACAAAACAAGTGATGCACAATGCAGTTGCTCACTACCCACTGACCGATGCCCAGCCAATCCCTGAGCCACCCCCCAGGCAAACTCCCCCCAGTTTATATGCTGAGCATGGTGTCATGTGGTGTGGAATGTCCCTTTGTCCAGTTTAGGTCAGCTGCCCTGGCTGTGCTCCCTCACAGCTTCTGGTGCACCTCCTCACTGGCAGTGCATGGGGAGCTGAAACCTTGACTTGGTGTAGGCACTGCCCAGCAACAACCAAATCATCAGTGGTTATCACACTATTCTCATGATAAACCCCAAACACAGCACAGTTTCGGCTACCAGGAGGAAAGTTAACTCTACCCAGCCGAAACCACATTGCATCGAGATTTAGGATGCCAGTGTGGGACCTGAGAGACCAAATTCAATTTGCTGTTCAAACTGAATTGAAGATGCTCAGCATCTTTGAGTTTATACCCTTTTTTTCAATTTCAGACTAAAAAAGCAGCCAACCAAAATAATAACAGATTTCAGAATGCCTTGTGTGTGTGTGTGCGTGAAATTTCACGAGCCCTTTGGTTTCCATCAGCTTCTGGTTTCTAGCTCTGATCAGTGCGTGGCTACAAAAAGGGGTAGAGAGTACAGGCTGGTGTCCTACCTTCCACATCCGTGGGCTGCCAGGCCGCATGTCTGCCGCACAGCTCCAGAGGGTCCCACCTTTGCCTTTGGGAGGCAGGCAGGCTGGCTGGAAGGTAGGTGGGTGTATCGCTGGAAAGCGCCTGTCTTGTCTACCTTCTGTCTGACCCCCGGTGACAGCGTTGCTGCAAAGGTGACGTTCAGCTGGAGATATGCTCAGAAGTCTGTCTCCTGTGACCTTTCCAATGAAAATGTTTCCTAGCAGTTCAGCGTGTGTTAAAATCCAAGGATTTTAGGCGTGCCCCTGGCTGTTGTCATCCTATGTCCATGAAGAAAGGAACATTATTGGGAAGATACCGAGTGGAAGGTTTTCCTCTCACAGATGTAGCGTAGCAAGCGATCCGTTGCCAGAGGAAAATGTATGTGATGCCTGGCATGCAGAAAAATGTCACAGTGCTTACAATCACAATGGAGACCTTTCCTTTGACCCATTTGGAAAGGTTTTTACTCCTAATATATCCAGTATTTAACACGTAATACGTTAAGAGCTGAGTTAACAGCTTACCAGGTGCTACCTCAGGTGGCTGTTCTTACCCTTGGATTTTGTGCTTTGAAACACTCAAGAAAGAGCTTTTCTTGTTCTTTGTAGAATATCTCTCATGAGCGATTTTTTTTCTTTTTGCGAAATACCTGTGTTTTTTCCATGAATCTGTTCTGTACCACCTGACAGGTGTCGGAAGCCCCTCGGCCCATCTGCATTTGAGAGCACATATCTGCCGCGCACAAGAGATGATGATGACTCAAAAGGCTTCTTCGTATGAAGGAGAGTTGAGCATGTGAACCTGTTGATGGTTCTTAGCTCTTAGGACCACTTTTACGTGGCTGAGCTTCTCATCAGGGAATCTTGGGTAAGTTACGGCCTGTAGCAGTGAGCGCACCAAGACTGCCTCTGGTACCCGTGGGGATGAGGGTTTCTCAATGATTTCTACTGCTTTGGCGCTTTTCCAAATTCAAGAAGGAAATGGAGATGACCAGCTATGTAGGTTTAGCTGCAATATTGTGGCTTCCTGTCTGTAGGGTGAAAGCACTGTGGGCTGCAACAGAACCATTAAACATAATAAACAGCAGCTAAATATCGTACGTGAGGTAGACTTGCTTAGAGAAGCTATGGTCGGCCAGCGCAAGCAATACCTTGAAACTGTCAAACACAGCCCTCGTGCTTTGGACACAAAATTTTCATTTGAGCACGAGGAATTGCCAGCAGTATAATTTTCTGCTGAGTTTTGGTTTTGTTTTACAGGTACAGAATAGAACACAGATACATGATTGTACTCTCTGTCCTACACCTACTTCGGGTGTTGGTTAGCGAGCCTGGTGGGAGAATGCATCTCCTCCTGCAAGGACACAGTTTTGGAACAGCTGGAACAGAAATTTCTTAGTTAAAGAGAGGCAGGGAAGAAGTGCATTATTATCAGGAACTGATGCTTACTTCTCTTGTGGAGTTGATGGATTTTACGCTTTCTCGTGATTCTGCGTTTTTTTAGCGTAGGGGACTTTCAACAGGAAACACAAATCCAGATCTTTTCTGAGACAAAAAGAGACAATTTGTACGTCTTGAATATTCCGGGACGCTTTCAGACTGCTGCATCTGCTCACTTTTAGAAGCTTTTTTTATTAAAAAGATATGCAGCAGACTGCTAAATCCCACAGTATGAAACCATGTGTGGTTATGTGGATTGAGGTGTGTGTTCGCTTTAATTTGTAAGAGCAGCTGAAACTTTTGTCTTCAGCTGAGTTAAAAGTAACCAACAGGTAAAATGATTTTCCTTCTCCGGAGAAGTTTTTGGCTACTGGCCTGTAACAAAAATGGAAACAGTCAATCTGATCTTGTGTCCCAGTTTGTTTCTGTGGAGTTTTCCTGGGATATTTCTAAAGAATCTAACGTGAAAATGGTGGGGGTTAAATGCTCACTTCTGCTGGCACTCTTGTGGTTATGTCACAGCTATATTATGTATATGTCTTCCTCTTTTTTTTTTCCTTCTGCCCTGTAGGTTTTTTGCCCATGTAAGGTAAATATTTTCAACAGTTAGAGCTAAGTCAGGAGGTCAGGCCCTTATTATAATTCAGGTTTATAATTAAAGCACCTGCTAATGCAAAGTGTGAACATCAAAGACAGTTGGTTTTAGCAGTGCCCGCAGCTCTTACAGGATCACTACCAGGCCTGGCTTTTCCAAATGAGCTCCTGAGGAGTTTATCACTACAGTACCAGGCTGAGGTGTTGAGTAAACCTACTCTTTGGGACTGGTGTGGACTAGCCACTGTGAAGCAAACCTCGACGCAGGAGGAAGTATTTGTTTGTATTTGATCTACTGAAAAACCTTACTGGTGTAGAGGAAGTTTGCTGACTGTATCTGCCCTAAACCAACCTCATCTTCCTCAGCCTTTAACTAGCCAAGCACAGACTCCTGGGGCTCCTTTTGTGGTACTTGCAGAGCATTACAATGTTAACAGTCACAAGGGTTTAGGTTTGGATGCAATTCAGCTGCTAAACCCTTCATGAATCCATCCTCTGAAATGTCATTGCTTTTTTTGGGGTGTAGTAACCTACATGTTTTAAAAGGGAAAATCCAGGCCTGATAGAAATGGCACAGTGATGCTGTGCCAAGTGGCGAAGCTGGAACTGAAACTTCCTGGGAGAACGATGGGAAAAGAAACTCAACCTGTGATGGTGACTAAGAAGTTTGATGCAAGAGCTCCTTGCAGCGTCCTCCTGACGCCCAGGCTTACTTCCACTAGTCAGATGATCTGGATGGTGCTTATCTTCCACCTCCTTTCTTCTAGAGGTGAGGTTTATACAGTGACATTTTCTGTCCTTTCTCTCCTTTTCCCTCTCAGTGTTCTTAAATTTCATAGAGGATTTCAGCCAGATTTAGGCTGAGGGGCTGTGGTGTGAGCTCCCGATTTATCCGTTCTGCTTGGCCGCCTGCCTGAGAAACACAAGCTTTCCCTCTCCCACCTGCCAGTTCAAGGACTGGAGAAGGGGTACAGCATGCTGGGGGTGGGAGGAGGAAGGAAAAACATCGAAGATGGCTGTAAAAGACCTGTAAGCATTTGGTGCCTGCTGGGGGTGGAGTTTATGTGAGGGTCTGGCAGCACTGCTGGGGATGGGGTGGGATGGTGTGTGCGTCGTTCCAGTGGGAAGGAGCAGGGATGTAGGAAACGGGTCTCTTGGAAGCCTGACTTTGTTACTCCTGCTGCTCGTGGAGCTGTGATGGTTAGTCCGGAGATTCGTGGCATTGTTAATCTACACAAGGTTCTACTGAGACAGCAGTTGGATACCTTGCCTGCTCTAGAGAATCAGCACACCCCAGAAGTGCAGGTTTAAATCGAAAGCAGGTAGATTTAGATTAGGTATCAGGAAGAAGTTCTTCATGGAGAGGGTGGGGAGACACTGAAACAGGTTGACCAGAGAAGCTGTGGATGCCCCATCCCTGGAAGTGTTCAAGGCCAGGCTGGATGAGGCTTTGAGCAACCTGGTCTAGTGGAAGGGGTCCCTGCCCATGACACGGGAGGTGGAACTGGATGATCCTTAAGGTCCCTTCCAACCCAAACCATTCCATGATTCTATGATTCTGTGTCTGGTGGCTTTAACAGCTGAAGTCCTTGGCTAAGTCTCAGTGGCTGGATTCTTCTGTGTGCAGTTAGCTGCCATCTAGATACCACTGAACGTGTAAAGAAATAATCCTGTGCTTAAGGGATCTGCCTTTGCAGCAGCAATAGCCTTTCTCTTCAGCTTCCTTTTCTCCTTGTTCTTTTTGCTTTTTCTTGCCCATCCCTCTGCCGTCACTTCCCAGTCAGGTCTGCCTGCAGAAACCACGTAGGCTGCACGAGCAGCACGCGCAGGCTGTACAGATGGCTGGATGTCTCACTCCTCCTCTTGCTGAGGTGCTCAGCAGCGCACACCTTCCAGTGCAGGGGCATATAGGAAGGCAAGCATCTCTACATTAGATTTGCCTCTTCAGACTACACATGCAGAAGGTTGCGAGTCAGGAAGACTAGAGGGTAAACACGTCTGCAAACACCATCACAAGCATCACTGAACATTTCAGGGTCACTTCAGCAGCTTTATAATGCCCCACAAATGCATGGAAAGTTTTTATATTACAGATAATTTGGTCATCTGGTCATTACTTCACCTAACCTAGTCAGAAATGTTTTCTTTTTTGGAAAACATAAATTCCCAGTGAAGTATGAAGAACAGCTTTCAAGCAGACTCTGCTGGGCAATTTTCTGTTTCCAGTTGTTTGATGAAAACTCAAGCTATTCTGAGAAATGAAGAACCTTTCTACATGAAAGACTCAATTAAAAAAAAAAAAAAAGGTCCATCTTTGTGTTTCAGAAAGTCTTCTTTGGTCTGCTGGCAACCTGCTGTAAAGTAACTCCTGCAACCAGTCCGCGGGGTACCTTTTTTCAGGTGAGGTGGTGAACTGCAAAGCCTTTGACACTGTCCCAC
>NW_010243612.1:343-3059 GCF_000690775.1 Eurypyga helias | reverse complement strand
TCTGTGGGCTTTTTTCCCCCAAAATACCAATAATGATAATAGCCATCAGCCCAGGAAAACTTTGGTTTCCATGGCATACTTTCTGTGGTCGTCCTGCACCTTTGGGAACCCTTGGATCTTTAAGTTACAATCACAACCATTTCTGCACTGGTCCTAAGTTTACTTTGTTGTCAGCATAAATGTAAACACACGCCAAAAAAAGAAGAGGAAAACTGGCAGGATTATATTTCTCAACATAATCACAGCGAAAGACAGGAGAGGCACAACAGTCAGCCAAGGTTGGCTGCAATGTAAATTTCTGTCCCGTTAAGACACTGTAATTTAATGTTTTGAATGTTATATCACCTTGTACCTACTGAACTCAGAAATCCTTTACACTGTTCTGTGGTTTCTTTTGCATCTGTTCTATTTCTCTAGCCTGTGTATCGTGTTATTTTGTCTCTTAGATATTATTCCTCCATACTGTATTCTTTTCTCCTCACTTTTATGTACTTTTTTTTCTTCCTTTTTCTCAAGTTTTCTGCTTACTGTTGTTCTTTTTGGCCCAAAATATTCAGCGTTCTGAGGCGTTGGTCTCTTAGGAAGAGAAAACCTAGTATTTTTTAGAAGCCTGTCTACTAATTCCTAACGAATGTATGCAAACTCCTGTTTCCAAGTGTGATACTGAAATACTGTCGACTTCGTCTAGGTGGGTTTTGATGAAAAGTTAAAAAAAAAAAGGACTCTTGGTCATTCCTGTCTTGACAGTCCCTTCCTTCCCTACAAAAAAAAAAAAAAGAAGATATGATAACTCATTATTATGTTGAGCAAAGCACATGAAATCAGCAAGTATTTGGATCCCCTTCTTCCAGGTCACAAACTATTTCTCTTTGCTCCATATTCAGTCTCTCTTATCTCAGCTACTTCTCTCCAAAGCTGATCCCTTAGAAGGCAATGTCTCTTGTTGTCATATTAATTTTTGCCCTGTTGTATGGAGTTCACTAGCAACACCAGTTAAAGTGTGCCTTCATCTTCTACCCCTTACTCCCACCCCACATCTATGCAATACTGACTTCTTAGTTAATCTGCTGTAGTAACAGGACAGGGGGTAATGGGTTTACACTGAAAGTGAGGAGATTTAGGTTAGATATCAGGAAGTTCTTCCCGGAGAGGGTGGTGAAGCACTGGAACAGGTTGCCCAGAGAAGCTGTGGATGCCCCATCCCTGGAAATGTTCAAGGCCAGGCTGGATGAGGTTTTGAGCAACCTGGTCTAGTGGAAGGTGTCCCTGCCCATGGCAGGGGGGTTGGAACTAGATGATCTTTAAGGTCCCTTCCAACCCCAACCATTCTGTGATTCTATGACTCCTAGCTCCCAGTGCTAGGATAAAGCTCTGTCCTGCTCCCACCCTGTGTGCTAGGTTTTCAGGTGAGGGAGGATTTTTGTAGAGTCCCAGCCTGGAAGACACTCAGATCCGTAACTGAGCCCTAAACCTACTGGCAGCAGAGAACACCAGTCCTCCTCCCAGTGCATGCAGACAAGCAAGTCCTTCCTGACACCAGCTCTAATCCCAGGTTCTGTGGCTGGAGCAGGATTCTGGTAGAACTGCAGTTAGCAATGGCTTTGTTCCTTGATTTTAATGATTACCAGCTTCAACACTTCAGCTCTTGAGGACCTAAACAGAAAATGTTGTAAAACCATCTGTGGTGTGTATACATGCTTTCAGTGAAACAGACGTTGAAGAGAATACTGTTGTACAAGAGAAGAACGATACAGGTTATTCGTTATCAAGATAATATTAACAAGAGAAAAATATTCAGGTTCTTGTTCTGAAAAATAAAAATTAAAAGAAAGCCCATCATCTTTTAAAGGACATTTTATCTCAGCCCAAGTTACCACATACCATAATCTTGGTATATAGCCAGACAAATAGAAGTGGAGGACTACTGAGCATGCGCACAACTCACGAAAACTGTAACATTTGTGTTAGCAAAAAAAACCCTGAAAAAAAATCCCAAACCCCAGCAAGTTCCATGCTGCAACATACTCTGATACCGTTAACGGTGTGACAACTTTCCGGGCGCTTTGTAGTTACCTACACCGAACAACAGAGAAATTATTCCGCCACTGCACGTCACCTTTCGCACAGAATGGCGAAGAGATGTTTTTGGCAAGGTTTACAAAACTTTCCTGGGGATGGGACCCCACTGTCCCCAAGAGCGGAGCTGCACTTCCTTACCAGTAAACTGGGGAGAGGATACGAAGGCAGCCAACGCTCTTCTGCATGTTCTGGATTTCCTGCACAATACACTCTGCATGCGGGTGCCCTCGGCTGAAATACGGTGACACAAACTCGGGAGTCCTCGGCTAGAAGCAGGTGGCTTCGTGCACCTTTGTCGTGCTGCAGAACACGAGCAGCGGCTTTCCTCACCCTGGAACAAGAGCTACATTCTGGTCACACTCGAAGGCAAAGAGACGAGTGTCAAAAGCAGCTCAAAGTGACCTCTCAATCTTTCTGGAGCTGAGGGGAATGAGGAAAGACTGCTTTAGTCAGGGGTGCTCCCAGACACCTACCGTGGCTGTAAGGTGCAATTTCATGGATGCTGTATTCTAACCCATGACCGCCCTGTCAGTGGTGTGGTCCTACAATTCCCTGGCCACCTGTTTCCTCCAGTCTCCGGCACATCAATATTCCTCCTGGCCATGCAGAGAACTTTTTATTCCGGGTGGGTGTTTTG
>NW_010243612.1:0-325 GCF_000690775.1 Eurypyga helias | reverse complement strand
CCTGCTGATGTAGAAAGATGAGGCAGGGGGACACAGCTGAAGGCGGGGAGACGCTTCGCTGCTGGTTTCAGCTGCAACAAGATTTTAGCTTGGCTGAGCTGCCTGTGATGCTGCGTTTGTAAAGCCACGCTTCCATTCTTTGGGAGACCTACGACTTTGGCTCCCGTCTCCCTCCCCCGGGCTGCCGATTTCCACCTTTTAAGCTCAGATTAAAAAAAAACAAACCACATTAAAATAAGAAGCAAATGGAACAGTGTTAGTAATATGTCCTCATTTCTTCAAGGAGGCTGGTGGCTGTGAACTGAAACGACTGCGTTGAGGTATC
>NW_010243611.1:9063-35193 GCF_000690775.1 Eurypyga helias | reverse complement strand
CAAACCATTCTGTGATTCTCTCCAGCAAAACGCGGGTAATGAGAGAGAGGGCTGGCCCTGGCTGTGGCTGGCACTAGACCTTGGCTGAAGTAAGGCTGGAGATCTGCTTTGATCCACACCAAAAAACATCACTTGGAGCAAATTCTACCAACCTAGAACCAGCCCATAATATTCTGAGCACATGTGCTTTCACTTGCATGTGTTCGGTAAATATCCCGACAGCCGTGTGCGGGGATGCAGTGGCTCCGTGCAGCTCTTCTGTGAAGGAGCAGAACAGATTCGGCCAGTAAAGTGTTGCTTAATTCTCTTGGAATAAGAACCTCTGTATTAAAAATGCATGTGTAGGTATGTCTGCAAGCCCTGGCAATGCTTCGACACCATGTAGTTTATTTATGCATATTACAAGGAATAAGAATGCTGGAGGGGGACGTTTCACAAGGGCCTGTAGTGACAGGACAAGGGTTAATGGATTTAAATTGAAAGAGGGAGGTTGAGATTGGACATCAGGAAGAAATTCTTCCCGCAGAGGGTGGAGAGGCACTGGGACAGGTTGCCCAGAGAAGCTGTGGATGCCCCATCCCTGGAAGTGTCCAAGGCCAGGCTGGATGAGGCTTGGAGCAACCTGGTCTGGTGGAAGGTGTCCCTGCCCATGGCAGGGGGTGGGACTGGGTCATCTTTAAGGTCCCTTCCAACACAAACCATTCTGTGTTATTATGCTCCAAGAAATTTAAAGGAGGAAAATCAAAGGTGCGGGCTTTGCAATCTTTCTGTGCTTTCCCCACCTGCCCCTTTGTGTATCAGGGGTAGGTGGACTTGTATTTCATTCCCGGTAACACAGCAATAGCTCTTGATGATCTCAGCAAGAAGGGAACTATGAGGAGAGGTTGAGGATTTGTGTATCTGGGGAAGAAAGGGTGAAGGGTTGATGTGAGGCAGCCTGCTGCACTGGGAAAGGGAGTTACGAGATGATGGAGCCAAACTTTTTCCCTGTAGTGGCAGATGCTGTACTGAGGGAGCAGCTGCGGGTTGCTGCTTGCGAGGGCTCTGTCGAACACAAGGGAAATTTCTCCCACTGGAAGGGAATACAGCACTGGGCTGAGTTGCCCAGAGAGGGGGTAAAATCTCCATCACCACAGGTTTTGAGACTTGGCTTAATGAAGTCAGGGTTAGGCTGTCCTAGTGCTGGCCGTTAACCCACATGGAGCAGGGGCCAGGCCAGATGATCCCCAGAGGCTCCCTCAACTAACCTGTCTCTGGTCTGCGACTGGCGGACAACTGGAGTTCAATAGACAGATTACTTGAAGATTTGGTATTTTCAGGTCGTAGGTAGATTTTGGAGCTGAGCTTTGCTTCAGAGTGACACCAGGACTGGTAGCTGAATCACTAGTGTGTGAAACCTTTTGAAATTTTTAATTCTGGCTAGTGTGACTATTGAAATTACAAATTATTGTAAGATTTGCTTGCTATATTTGAATTTTAAAAAGGAAAACCTGGGTGTAACTGCTGGTGTAATGGAAGCTTATGATAAAAAACATCTCGTACACTTAATCTGACCAAAACCATGCTCTCTAAAGGGGAGGTGGGAATAAATACTGATGTCTGACTGCTCCTTCTGAAATGATAATTGTGGGATTTTTGGTCTCTTGTGTCATAGTTAGAATTCTTTGAAGTGCACCTGTAATGTGAGTAGTGCTAATTATTGCCATTTGAAGCCATCCCAAGCTGGAGCTGTCAGTGACCATCTAGCCCTGCCTTTCTCCCTGCTCAGAGGAATTCCAATGCATCACATCCTGTAACCGTGTCAGTGGGAATCACTGCTGAGTCCGGACTCAGTGACAGCGCTCTGATTGATTTCTTACTGGCATCGTTTTCCCTGTTTCACTTTTGCAACTTCTCGTTGTAGGGTTTCTTCAGTAAACGTCTGAAAGGGTCCATCAAGAGGACAAAGAGTCAGTCGAAGCTGGACAGGAACACGAGTTTCCGTCTCCCATCTCTCCGCAATGCTGATGACAGGTAAGGTTCAATGCATCTCCCAAAGCAGTCCCTCCTAATCCAGAGGCGCTTCTCAAAATCTACGTACACGCACTCACAGAGTGAGAGCAAGGAAGGGGATTTAGTGTTAAACTGGCAGATTTTGGGGACTGAATCCAGTATGTGAGAAGTTATTTAGTATACAGAGCACTACTGACAGAGGACTGAAAGCTTCTGCGGCTCTTAACAGCTGATAGAAAGTTCTGGTTTTTGTTCTGCATCTGTTTCAAATAAGGTACAGACTTGAAATTTCATGATCCAAGCCCGTGGGATTGATCGATTGGCTTTAGAGAAGCTCACCCCGATGCCTGCCCGCGGATCGGTGCGGTGCGGCCGGTCGGGTTGGTGTGAGCAGATCAGCTCGGCTCACCCCGGCACAGCCCAGCGACGTGTGGTGCAGTTCAAGTGCGTTAGCAATCCTTGGGAACGGCAGTCGATGGAGTATTAGTCCGGTTTTCAGGAAGCTCAGTAACTTCTGGCCATGCTAGTGCTCCGTGTGGTGTGTTCTTGCTTGGTTGGTTTTTGGCTGGCACTTCAGGCTGGGAAGGGATGGTGTATGAGGCAAGCAAAAGCTCTCACACGCAGGTTTGCCTGTTTGTATAGTCCCTTGATGGTTTTTATTACACATTACTTCGTGTTGCATTCCGCCATAGACCAGCAGGAGAAAGAGACTGAGTGAAAAATAGGTTGCCCTGTACTTAAGGCCACGGCAGGCTTCTGTGATTTTACATGGTTTAGTGCCTTTTCCCTTCCCCTTCAGCTGAGCTGAATTCATTAGTTGTATCTGTCACGCTGTGCTGCTTCCATCCATGGGGCTGTCTTCTCCATCTGAAAGGAAGCACCAGAAAATCACGGAGATAGCAAGGCTTGGGATCTTAGAGATCTGGTTAACTTCACGAGTTACAGAAGAGGCTCCTGCTTACCAAATGTGACTGATGACGGGGATGATGTTGCTCCTGTCGTAATAGTAACGTCCACCCGGTTTGGAGTAAAGCTTTGTTACAAATCCCTGTTTTCAGGGAGTTGCAGGATGCCTACAGAAAGCAACTCGCTGAGCACAAGCCTGTTCAGTAATGCCACCAAGTGATAAAGTACCTGTGATTTTTATCATTGTTTGTAACCTGCTACTTTTGTGATGCAAAAGCCTTTTTTTTCTGTAAATAATGTATTTGTCTCTCCCTGACGCGGTACTCCAGCTGGATGTGGACTGATGATACTTCCTTTTGTGGCATAAGGGAAATGCTGTCAATCTGGCAAAGCCAATAAATTTAGCTATAATTAATCCCTACAACTTTGGCTTAAGACATGATATTATACACGGCAAAGGCGCTTTTGCTTTAAAACCGGATCCCCCTGCGCTCCCTGTCAGTGTGGGCATAAATTGCCAGCTAGGCTGGAAGGAAACGTGGGTTGTCTCTCGCAAAGCATAAAATCCATGGCATGCGGTGACGGTGTTAAGCATAGCTGGTCTTGTTCTGTCAGTCCCTCTAAGTCTCCTTGGCACAGATTTAAAAAGGATCCAGGAGATGTAAAAAGGAGGATCCATGCGGGAATGAAGTGAGAGGTTCCAGTGACAGCGTGCACGCCGAGATTTGGGGACGGAGCCCTGGAAAGCCGGTGATGCGCAGGACATCAGACGGGGACAAGCCGGTGGTTGCTCTTCGCTTTCCATGTGGTCACCCTCCTCCTCTGGCCTTCTGCACTGGTCGTACAGCCGTGCGTCTCGCATCGGTAGGGCAGGAGATGGGACAGTGTTCTGGGCCTGTTGTCATTTGGTGTGGTCGCTTGCTATTAACGGAACAAAGCATTTCCATACCAGCCCGTGTGGTCTTCCTCCTTTCAGAGGTACGTGTGCTGGAGTGAACAGAGGGCACAGTTTGGAAGCACGGGAGATGGTTTGGGAGTGGCCAGGCTGTGTGGAAAGCAACTTGAGATGAAGTTTCTTTGGAGATAAATCTTTGCCCAAATGAGTATTGCTGGTGAAAAGCATGAGCCTGCGGCTCGGCTGGAAGCCTCGGGCTGCAGGTGAGCGTCACACAGCGCTGCCAAGTTCTTTTCGGAAAGAAAGCGTAAGGGCGCTACTCAACCTTGTAGTTACCTTTTGTTGGAAGAATTGCGGGTTCGGTGGAGTTCCCTCTGCGTTTGTGGTCTCATCGGGCAGTGCTCCAGTTGAATGTACCAACTTAGAAAGATTCTGGTGAGAGTTATTACTTTTCTAATGGTATTTTATAAATAAAACCATAAAAGAAATTCAGTTCCACTGCAAAGTGAAACTTGCCAAGAATTTCTCCCTTCCCTCCCATATGTTTCACTGTATCTAAGGGTGCCTGAAAAACGCAATTGATGGGTAGAGCAGCAGGAAAAACAACTCGGAAACCATGTGGGAATGAAGCACTGGAGATGAGGAACAGATTAGTATACTGGGAGGAGTTGGGCTGGAGGAAAGAGGAGGCTGAAAAGATTGGTTTGTGTTTAGAATTATGCTGTTATTTGGCATTTTTTCCAATGGGACAAATCAGCGACAACTGTTTCTGCCTGAAAGAAGATAACAGAGCAGCTGACTCCAAATTCATGCGAGGCAACTGCCGTTCTCTCACCTTCTGCTCTCCCTGCTTTCTGCGTGAGTCTCTCTTGCAGCACAAACTTTCCTGTCCTACGCGGGTGAGTCAGCCCTTTCCCGTTTGAAGCAGAGGTGATGTCATGGTGTTCACAGGTTTTCCGGGCCAGGGAGACTGATAGCATCTACCTTTTCTTGCTCTTGACAAACACAAGAGCCCTGCCTTCAAAGAAAGCTTCATATGGCTTTATAAATTGAAAGCCTGCAAGGATTAGAAGGAAACAGGGGCTGCTGTCATGGTGCTCTCACGTCCTTTTGAGGCGTTGGGGTCCTGTTAAGAAACAGATGTTTATCAACAATCATCTGTAAGATTCTGGAGTAAGGAAGATCCGTTATCCTGGTGCACATGGAGATTGGGGATGCTGTGACACTGCACGCTGTGCCGGCTGGTGACAGAGGATGGATGCTGCCTGTTCGGAGTCCATTGAAAACAGGACGGATTCGGGAATGCCGTAGGACGGAGTGATGGTGGTCAGCTGCAGATACTTTTTCGTGACCAGATTTCTCTGTTTCAGTGGAAAGCAATCGGCCAACCTGGCTTTTAACTTGGCCTCAGCGTGACTGGGTTAGCGGGTGAGGAGAGGGGAGACCTGTGGTGCCCCTCCAGTAACAAGCCTGCCGTGGGTCAGCATCCAGATGCCCTGTAGAAAACCCCAATCGTTCAGCCTGTAGTTGGCATCACTTGTATTACCTCAGGCTCAGGTTGTTTGCTGGGTGGTCTGTTGAGTTGAAAACTGGTGTTCTGTCTTTACAAGGCACTGACGTGAGAAGACTTGGACTCCGCTCGCCTGTAACCCACGCCAGATGTGAGAGACGCTCTTGAGACGTGCGGCATCTCGCTGGGTTATCGACAGCTCTCGCCGTGAGCCTGTCTGGCACCGTGTTACCCTCTCATCTTTCACAGCTTTGCTAGCCTGTTCCCACTGCGTTCTCTGAGCTCTGCAACCCACACATTCGTCTCTAATATTTTTCTCAGTGTCAGTAATATATAAAAGATGTAAAAAAGCATGAGAAAAGACTGAAGGAAAATTGCGTTCGAAAGGGGTGACCAAATTAACGTTTTGAGTGTGCGGCCAGGAATTTGAGAGTGGACCGACAGCCCTCGGCCCCGTTCTGTTTATGGCGAGGGAGCGGAGATGGTTGAGGCTGGCTGTATGTGGTCTGAGCGACTGCAGTAAAGCTCCGCGGACAGCTGGGAGGGTTTTGCCCTGTTGGGATTTACTGCCACGTGGGAATCCTCCTGCTTTACTAAAAGTCGTTTTATGGCATTATCAGATCGTCGTAGCCGGGCGCGCGATCCGCGGTGTGCTTGCTCGGGATGGGCTCCGGCAGGGTGCGGGGAAGGGGGTAGCCATGGCTCTGGGCTTCATGGTGAAACGCTACCGCTGCTCCAACGACGGCTTTTTCTACTTTCGGTGAGTTCTCGCTCCTCCCTCCCGGTTTCTGGCTGTGTTTTTCGTGTTCGTTCTAATTTAATGCCAGGTTGGGGGGGTAGGGGAAAGCTGGGTGATTTTTTATCCTGATTTTTTTTATCCCGATTTAGACGTAAGGATCAAATTCTGTGTTACACAATGCGTTATTAAGGCTTGACTCACTGGGAGCTTGGGCTCGGCGTATCTCCTGCGATCTGCGTGCTGGAGTATGGGGAAAGGGGAGGAGTGCTTTGTTTCCGGAGCGACGTCTCGCCCCTGTTGTGGTGAACATAGTTCTTTCAGCCAGTTTTTTCATTCCTCACGCAGTCGTCAGCTTCGCAGTGAAAACCGAACCCCTTCTCAGCGTTAAGCCTTCACCTTGGTGAGCGGCTGCTCTGTCCCTCTGCACGCTCACTTTGTAAAAACGTAATTGGCTTTTACACAAATCCCATGCTCCTCCGCAATTAATTCGCCTATAAATTGCGTGGCAGCGAGATGAAACCGGATCGGTTAAGCATCTCTGGTCCAGCGCACCGGAAGAATTTGGAAGGTGAATAGCAGAGTGAGGAGAACTGCCACCGTGAACCTGAGCAGCCTGTTGGGCTGTACCCTGGGAGCTGTCTGGCAGACAAGCTGCGATCCGTAGGGAGAGCAGGCAGGCGGGGAAGGGCTTTGCAAATCCCGGATTCAGACGGTGAGGCTTTGGGTAGGGCCTTGCATGGAAAGACCAGAACCTTAGTGCAAGGCTAAAGCCAGTGCTTAATTGCAGCCGAGCAGAACTTGCATCTGAGTAAGTTACCCTAAGTTTCTGATTTAAAAAAATATTAATAACGAAACTGGTTAGACTTGTAGAATTGTTGACCGAGTAATAGGATGTTGTGCTAATTGGCAGTTGGAAAACGAAGCGGGGGTGTGGTGCCTACCCAATGAACCCTTGCCCAGGGAAACCTGATGCTGCGGCGCTGGTCGAGCGCTCCCGTATCGCGGGGGATGCTGGCGGCCTTCGGGGCTGGGAATGCGGACGGCAGCGCTGAGCACAAAGGTTGCTGCCCGAGCTCTCTCCTGTGACTTTGCCAGCGGCTAAGTATTGGATTGAACTTTCTGGTCTTGGGGAGTGTCTCTAAACACCCGGGTGTTGTGCTGGAATTACCTGAAGCGTGCAGATGTACAGTTCCGCATCACACCGGTGGAGACATGGCTTTAGCCACCTGCTTGGGCTGAACAAAAACCTCGTTTTGGAGTTCTTTGCCTTCACACCAGTCTGGTAAAGGAAACAGATTATGGGATTCTGCTCCTTGGAAGTACGTTTTTTTTTTATCTTTTGGATTATTGACGTCCACAGGCTTGTTTTCCAAGCAATATAGTGCTCTCCCTGGGAAGCTCGGTAATGGAAAGTCTTTTGTGTTTTGTAGGTTGGTGTTCAAATAGGTCAAAATCAGCAGGAGATCTTCATACCCAGAGCAATTAGGATTTTAACCCTTTATCCCACAGGCCTTACAGGCAGTAGAATATAACCAAAGTCAGCTCATGGGCTGCAGTGTGCCGCGAGCGGCCACTGAAAGGCAGAGGTTTCCAGTTCCCGGCTTACAGCCGAGATTTCCCGTAGCGGGAAACTCCTGCATTATGGTGTGGAAGGAGAGAGGATCAGCCTGGGGCTGCGTCAGGGGGATGGGGGTGGTCAAGAGACCTTTTTTTGGTAGCAGCCTCCTGCTGCTGCCAGCTCAGTGGTTTGGGGCACTGGCTGGGCTCTGGTTTGGCAGGAAATCATGCAGCTCTGGAGAGTGGTACGCCAATGCATGTGAAAAGAGGGGAGAAGCTTAAAACAATCCCTGACATGTTCCTCCTCCACCTGCTTTTCCTAGTGGAAAAAAATTATGGGGAATTATCTGGTGCTGTTGGTAACTATTTGCTCTGATTCTTGGCCATCTTATTGTTGTGTGCAGGGGCAGGGAGAAAAAGCAACAGGAAAAATCAGTTGATCGTGGAGGTTAATGGTAATTTAAAACAGCATTTGATCATCTGAGGTTAATTGTAATTTAAAACAAGATTTGTGTTGTTAATGGAGCTGTTTAACAGAAACAGATTTGTACAAACAACCCTTCCCCCACCTTTTGCATGTGTGATCTTCCTGTTTACAGTAATCTGCTTGGCTGGGATTACCCCTCTCTCAACAGACACTCCAAGCAATACTCCTTTTGCCAGTAGCTTCCTACCTAATACAGGAGAGACCCCGTTAATCCAGCCCTGTGCTGGGCATGGGGAAGTAAGTTAGCGGCAGCTATGCGAAGGAAAGCCAGCAAGCAATTTGCTTTCATCATTACGAACAGCTTCAGAATATCAGATGAGGCTTTAAAGCAGCAGAGAACTGTTATTTCTGTATCGTTATTGCCTGTATTGATTGGCACGCTGCTGATTGAGGCACAAGTCACTGATCTGCTCTGTAGATCTGTCCATAGATGAATTATATACCGCGGTGCTTACAGATACGTGTGTTGGTAAACGCGTGCGGTTGCATCTAACCAGCGCCTTGGTGACGTTGCCGTGGTGTTTATGGAAGATAACGTGCCACTTCTGAGCCACTTAATGAGTTTATTGAGCTGTTTTAAATAACGCTAACTTCGAGGGATTGCTCAGAGAGACATTCTGCTGCCCCAGGAGCCTGGGCCAACGAAACGAACCGTGCTCCAGCTGGTCAGCAAACCCACGTGGTCAGAGCGATGGAGCAGGATAGATGCTACTACAGGATGTAACTTCCAAGGGGGGACGTGGAGACACGGCGTACGGTTGCTGTGTGTACCTGCCTTCACCCTGTCCCCAAGGGCTGTTCTGGGAAGACGCCCCGCTCTCTCCCCCCTGTTTAACTGGCCCGGTCTCGTTAAACTCATCACAGGAAGGGAAGAGGAGGGACTTCTTTCTGGAAAGGTCACCCTCCCCATGCCTGCTGCCTCGCCCAGCTGCCCCTCCCAATCCCCTTATGGGAGGCTGCGCCATGGCAACGCGCACCCCGCAACCTCTTTGTGCCACCCTTGGGGCCGGGTGGGAGCACAGCCAGTGAGAGGGATCGGCTGTGACTTTCCTCCTTGCCCTGGTGTATCTGCCGTGCATGATGCTCGTGTGGAATTTGTAACCTAAGGCTGGAGGAAGAACTCCGGGATTTTTGTGCCTTTCTTCCTCTGCCGGCAGGATTTGCTGCTGAGATGTAGCCCAGAGAAGGAAGCTGGGAAGGAAGGGCCGTGATTTGTGGCACCAAGTGGCTGTGCAGTTGTTTCATGTAGGTGTGCTTGATTTGTCTTACCCCACGTGCAGCCTCCGCTTACCTGCGACTCGTAGAATCTCTTCTTCTTCCTCCTTTACTTGCTAATTATTTCTCTTTTCCTCCTGTTCCTCGGTGCTCTTCCTCCTTGTTGGACATCTGTGAAGGCTTCGAGTTCCGGCTAGAGGGAATGTGTGCACATCGTTTGTCCTCTGAAGGAGACGTACTCGTCGTGCTTGAAGCATTGTATGACTTTATCGCAGAAACTCATAGTGTTGGCTCAGAGTTAGAAGGAGCAAACTTGAAACCACTGTAACCTATAAATTGAGCCTGTTTTCCAGTGCTGTTTGATGGCACAACTCCCTACTAGGCACAAATGTCCCATTAAATCCAATCGGGAGAAGAAAGGAAGTGTCAGACTGCATTTTATAGTGTTGCTGTTGGCTGCAAGAAGCTACGGCGTAGCACAGGGAGAGATACGTCTTTGGGAAGTGTTCGAGACACTTCGTCTGTGGTGGGGACAGAGACAAGACTGCCTTGATAGGAAGGCACTGGGGATCTGGGAGATGCCAGCTCTGGTAGAGCTCAGGGCAGTCCACTGAAAAAGAGCAGCGGTGGGGGTTGGTGAGGAGAATGGAGGTATGAAAAAAAATTGGCAACTGTTAAAAGTGGAAGAAGCAGCAGAAGAAAATGTAAAATTTAAATGTAGGTAATGGACTGGAGCAGTGTGAAATGGGAAATCACTTGCATGTTTGACTTCAGTGTAAAGGGTGTTAAGAAAAATCAAGTGTATTGTCGGGGGATCGCCTGCTCTCCTGAGAGTAGCTACCATTCTGCACGGGTGTAGAGATCGGTCTGCATCCTGCTGTGAGGACACGTTTACCTGGTGATCTCGGCAGTAGTAAATATTTCCAGTAATACATCCGAACCCATCTGTGGGGTTTCTTGACATTTCAGTGGTTCTGGAATTTTTGGTTTGCTCTTCTTTCCCTGATGGATCAGCATGTACAGTTTCTAGGTCAGTGGGAATGGACTTCCTGGGCTTGTGTTGGTGTATATTTCCTTCGGAGTCTGGGATTGCTGGCCTAATGTTATTTTCATAAGGTTTACAGACTAATTGTAGAAGCTGTTCTGAATAAACAACCGAGTCACAGCTTTCCCTGGGATCTTGCCAACTCTTTCCGGAATTGTGAGAAAAAACGATGTTTCCTTTCCCCGTCATTCTCCTCCAGGCCATGTGGGTTGCCAAAGCTGAAAGAGTCGCGTTCCCATGAGTCCCTACTGAGCCCAGGCAGTGCCGTGGAGGCCCTGGATCTTGGGTCAGAAGAAAAAGTCTTTGTCAAGCCACTGCACAGCAGTATCCTCGGACAAGACTACTGCTTTGAGGTAAGGAACGCTTTCCAAACACGCAGCCGGTTGTATCCTGACAGTGGGGTGAACCCTTGGAGCAGGCTGTTGGGAGACTTTGTAATTGGAGAACGGAGCAGCCGCTGCTCTCCTGAGGTTTGGGTGGGGGCTGTCAAACCAGCACGCAATTCTGAAGCCCTTGAGGCTAATGGCATCAGTCGCACAGAGGAGAGAAATCTTTTTCAATTACCATGTCTTCTAATTGAAAAATCTCTTTAATTTGATGCATATCTAAGCATTTGTAGCATGCAAACGTAGGGTTAAACATACTATTGTTGATAAGCTGTGTGTTCATCCTCTCCAAATTCACCTACACTTAAATTTACAAAATATACCGTAACAGAGGGATGTGATTTCCAGCCAGAGCCCCCTTGCGTTACCTCAGCCCGTTCTCCACGTGCTAAAGGGGAACCTTCCATAACTGCAGACGCCCTGTTGCACCAAGGAGCAGGATGCTGAGGATCCTCTTGCTGTTTCCGTGCAGCACTGCGGGGCTCCCAGCTTTCCCTCGGAACCGGGCTGTTGGTGCGAGCACAGTCCCTGCCTGGCAGGACGAGCAGCGTAGCCGTGCGCGCTGTTGGGATGTCGAGGCTGGCGTCATCTGCCGGGGCAGGGCCGGGTGACACTCTCTTCAGCAGAATTAGTCAGATGCATCTGCACTTCTAGAACAAAGATCTGTTTACAGCCTGGAAAACTGCTCTGGCACAAAACCAGCATATCAGGCCCTTCTCCCTCGGGATGTATCCAGGAACTGTTCCTGCTCGCTTTGGTCTCGTTCTTCTGGTCGGAAGCATTCCCCAGCCTGCTGAGGTTTGGGGAGTCGAGTGAAAAACCTGGCAGCGACTTAGCACTTTGAGCTGCTGCCTCAAAGTGCTCTTTAATTGTGTGCACAGACGAGTGGAAGGAGTAAACGAAGCGTGTCGGGCCACGTAACAAACCGAGGTGGTTCCCTCCTGCGCGAGAGCAGAGCCGTGTGTGGCGCTGGGTGTCCGGGCGGGATCAGCGCACGACTCCTTCGGCTTGTTTCAGGATGTTGCTGTATATATGGACCTTCGGAAATATTGTGTAGTTATGGAAGACGCCGCTTCCAGTGTGTTTGGCCTTTGTGTTAATACACTGTTAGTTCTGTCTGTCTTTACAGTGTTAGTAACCAAATCATCTGCCTCTGGGACTTAACGAGGAAAGCTGCAAATATTTAATAGCTATGGATCGATTAACAAGTGTTTAAAAAAAAAGTGAACTGGTTGATTAAAGCCTTGTTTAAAAGCCTGTAAGAGGAGCTTCTGGTTCTCCTCATGCATTCATTTAGTTTTACATTAATTTGAACTGATTTTTTCCTCTCTCTGTTTTGTGTGTCTTTTAGCCTCTCTGCCTTCTAGGGTCCCATGTTGTTTTCCTGCCTTTTTCCTATTTCCTTCACTGCTTCTCTTCTTCCTTGCTTTTTGCAGCCTCTTCCATGTCTCCTAGGCTTGCCTGCACTCAGCCTGTCACTTCTCTGTTCCAGGTAACCTACTCCAGTGGCAGTAAATGCTTCAGTTGTTCCTCTGCAGCAGAGAGGGACAAGTGGATGGAAAACCTACGCCGAACAGTGCAGCCGAATAAGGTAATCAAAGCCGCGCAAATAAGATTACTGGGGGAATGGAGGTGGGGTGATTGGATTTTAGTTCAGTGTACCAGGGCTTCCCACAGATACATCCTCAGTTAATTTAGTCTGGGGAGACGGCCGCTCGTCAGTGCTGGGGACTGTTCCAGTGAGTGCAGCAGGTCAAGGCTGTAATGAATAAATACACTGCTTCCCGATCCCGGCCCCCGTGCCCCCTTCTGATGTGTCAGGCTGGATTTCCGACACCGTGCACCTCAGGAGGATGGGATGTGGCTTCCTAGGGTTCATGTTTTTCTGGGGGGAAGGAATTTGAGACGGGGCGAGAAGGGGCATCAAGTGATTGATCCAGCTGGAGACGTCTGGTAAGTCACCTCCGTAGCTGGCATTACCGCCTCCGAGGGGCAGGCTAACAGGGCTCTGGGGGTGGTTCAGGAGAGGAAAGACTACAGCCTGCCACACCAGTCTAGCAGCTTTGGAGGGGCTCCTGTGCAGAATGTTTGATTTCTAAAGCATTTCAAATACAGCTTCTTGAGAAGAAAAAGCTTCCAGCCCCCACCTTTGACGTACTAGAGACAGCCCTTTGCCTCTGTTGTAGAAAATGTCTGATTTTCCAGAGGTTCTGGTTCTCTGAAGATCAGAGAATCCGATTCTGAATGCTGACTCCGTCCCTACCTTGGACACAAAAGGCAGCCCTTTGCTGCTGCTGTAGAAGACAGAATAGTCCGTTTTTAAGGATTGTGAATCAAAGCTGAGCTCTTTCTTCTGCACAGGACAACTGCCGTCGAGCTGAAAATGTGCTCCGTCTCTGGATCATTGAGGCAAAGGACCTGGCCCCCAAGAAGAAATACTTCTGCGAGCTGTGCCTTGATGACACTCTCTTTGCCCGCACCACCAGCAAAACGAAAGCGGATAACATCTTCTGGGGAGAGCACTTTGAGTTCTACAGCCTCCCACCTCTTCACAGCATCACGGTGCACATCTACAAGGATGTGGAGAAGAAGAAGAAGAAGGACAAGAACAATTACGTAGGCCTGGTCAACATTCCCACGGCCAGCGTGACTGGTCGCCAGTTTGTGGAAAAATGGTACCCCGTCAGCACCCCTACACCCAACAAAGGGAAATCGGGGGGCCCTTCCATTCGGATCAAGTCCCGTTATCAGACCATCACCATCTTGCCCATGGAGCAATACAAAGAATTTGCAGAGTTTGTGACGAGCAACTACACGATGCTGTGCTCTGTGCTGGAACCCGTCATCAGCGTGAGGAATAAGGAGGAGATGGCTTGTGCGTTGGTGCACATTCTTCAGAGCACTGGCAGAGCCAAGGTAAGAGCAGGCGGCTCCTGTTCCAGCGGCTCCCTCACGCTGCTCTGAGGCGATCTTTGGGAAGTGGGAAGCCTGGGCTGGCATGGCCATTAGCAGCAGCAGGAGGGGCTTGATGGGGTAAAGCTGAGAAAAGGGGCTCAAAAGTACTTGGAAAGGCTTGGACAAGTGCACCTACCAGGGAGGCATGGAGGTAGGCGCGACGCCGACCGGGGTTGAGTTGATACAGAGGCGGAAGACGCTGTGTAGAAAGTATAAGCATGAGGAGTGCATAACTTCGGGTTATTCTGGGAAGCTAGGGCCTGCACTGGAGCATTCAGGACCTTTCCTCTATTTCCAAAATCACGGTACGGAGGTTAGTAAAGCAGAGAGTTACTCCCATAAATAAATCTCTGATACGGTGAGCGGCAGGGTGCCGCTGTAGATTCAGTGCTAAGTCAGCTAATCAATGCTTACATTGATTTGGTCAGCGTTTGAACAGCCATTTGGAGAATCCATACTCGGTTAATGGTGATCCCACCTGCCCCAAGGATGTTGTTAGGACTTCTGGGTGCACACTGATGGTTCTCTGTGAGGCAGCAGTTGGAGTGAGCCTCTGTTTCTTTGAATAGATTGCAGGAGAATATCCTGTAGGTCCTGGGAAATTCTGAGAAGCATTAGCAAGCATTGATTTATCGGGATGCTGCCTGCCAAGTGGGTGTGTGAGTAGTACCAAGCTGTAACCGGCTTCTTCCAGTAATGCCACCTAGAGCAAGTTAAGCACGTCCGAACACAAGTTAGAGGGCTGGAGACGCGGAAGGATGGCTGTAAGCAACATCCAAGGGACAGCCTAATTAAACGGCTCCGGGAAGGTCCTTTTATGTTTACATAACCGTGTGCCACTCTCTGCCGTTCCCTTGACCCAAACCTCTGAAAGGCCGGTGCTGTGTGACTGTGTGTGGTAGGAACTCTTTCCTTACCGAGCTGTTTGTCTCATCAAGCAAAGCTGGTAGGTGGGATGGCTCCTGTAGGGCTGTGTGGAAATCCTCCTGGAAAGCAGGCTCCGGATTCCTGCAGTGCTCGTTGCCCCAGGTAGATAAAGTATTGTTATGGCTTTGCCTTCCCAGTGCCTGAAGGTTTGAACCTTTGCTTACTGGAAGCAGCGAGCAGCTGGGGCTGCCATAACCCACACTGCAAGAGGGTACACTTCCAGGTCGCACTGTGGGTGCTGGTGATGCAACTGGATGGTCCCACTTTGTGCCAGGTGAAAATGCTTCTCTCCAATTTTGCTGGAAAGAAACAGCAGTCATAGATGGGAAAGCAGGAGTACCCAATTTAATTTTGATCTATATTTATGTTCCATAATTTGCTGTCTATTTTGCGCTCACAGTGGCAGCGCGTTGCGGCTTCTGTCGTTAATGGGATTACACAACCTTGCTACAGCGCTCTGAACCGGTGTTTGCAGCACAACCAGCAAGTCACAGTTCAGCCCTAATCCAGGGCATTTCTGGGGTTGGGGTTTGTGTTTTGGTTTTTTTTTTTGAACAGTTAAAAAAGACGGGGGGAGAAATAAGCTTCACTGTGCTTCCTTTCCTGGAGAACTTTGTGATGGCTGGAATAAGAGCTTGTAAAATATCGAGTATCTCATGTGAAATGCTGAGTGTCCTCCTTGACTCACATGAAATTATGGCTTCAGGAAATAAGCATTACTGTAGAATTAGGCCCTATATCAAGAGGTTATTCACTGTATCAAGACTTCCTGATAGTTCCTGCCTGGGCCTTGGAATACAGTTCAAGTTAAGCCATGTAGATCCACTGCAAATTAACTTCCTTCACCCTGCACCAGTTGTGGTTTGTGAGTTTAATTTATATAAGACATTCTTCTTGTTTAAATTTCACCAAGCTGTGAGAACTTGTGCCTGACTTCCATTTTGGGTTTCTAAATCCAAGTTTGTATGCAGTATTCTGTATTAAAAGGTACACATCACATCACATTTCCTTTCAGCAGACGAGGCTGCTGATAAACAGGCTGGGGAGGGTTTCTCTGTTCAGGATCTGAACTGAAACACAAGCTTGGCTGTTGAGGTTTTCCTTTGGAGACTTTCGCTTCTCCCTGTATAATTTGTGACCTGTATAATCAACCCAAGAGGAGCCCTAGCTGTTTCCTTGGCCCATACTCCATGTAGCATCTGCACCCCTTGTCCCAAGCTGAGGACTTATTCCCGTAACCCTCTGGCTCCTCTGTTTATCCTTCCTTCGTGGAGCTGCAGTCAGCCTGGCATGGCTGAGTCCGGTTAAAATAACCTCTGGCCCTTTTTCTTCAGGACTTCTTGACAGATTTAGTGATGTCCGAGGTCGATCGCTGTGGGGAGCATGACGTCTTGATCTTCAGGGAGAACACGCTTGCTACCAAAGCTATTGAGGAATACCTGAAGTTGGTGGGGCAGAAGTATCTCCACGACGCACTAGGTAAGAACGTGCCTGTCTGTCGCCTGTTGGCATTGCAAGGGCTAACCCTGACCTGTCTGCAGTGTAACCGGAGCCCTGCGCATCTAGGAACGCGGGATGGGAACGGCCTCAGTGCTCAGCCCAGGTGTCTAGTATCCAGATAGCAAAATATCTGTTGTCTTATCTTGATGCCCTTCCTCCACACAGAGGAAGATGCTCGTTGGTGCCCACAGGAGTACCACCCAAGGGAAGGCAAATTTGCTTTGATACAGCTGAGTCCCTCCTGAAGTTGGTATCGCCAGAGTATGTTGTTCTGGGTAACCGTCTCGTGGTCTCTGATTGTGGTGAAGAGCTGTAGTAGTGCAGTCGATCTGTGGGCAACGGTGGTTGTTCCGTCTGACGGATCAACAGGCTTAGAAAAGGGGTTTTGACACAGCATAACAGCGGAAGTTGAGCCCGATACCTTGTGTTGTGGTGCCGGGAATGAAACTGGTATCATGTGCAGTGCAGTTAGGTGGAGATTGCAGAAGGGGTTAGAAATGGTGAAGCATGTATTTCACTTCATCTCCTTTTATGCTAAAGAAGCTCCTGCACTTGGTGGCTGAAGTGCCACCATCGCGGGGGTTAGATATACACGGGGGGTATCTGGTTGACGACCAGAGTTCTCATCCATGAGTGCGTGTTGCTGGGGCATCTCCAGTCAAGTACCAAGTGGTAAGCCTGAGATGTCCAGGCTATACCTTGGGTTGAATGCAGGTAGCACTAGAAAATTCATTTCCAGGTGCTTCAGCTGCAGCTATTTGTAGTGCTGGCATGCTCCAGGGCGACTTCCTCAGCCCTTACCTTTGCCACGAGCAATTAATTCATAAGCAGTTGGGTTAACCTTTGAGACGGGTGCCTTGCCCTGACAAGAATCCCTAGACACACATGGCCGGAGGGAGTGAGGCTGCAGGGCTACCGAGCAGGAGAGGGAGGTGCAGGCTGCCTAGGGAGCCTCCTGCCTGTGTTTATCCAAAGGACTCTCACTAAACCTGCATGGCCACCCCGTGATGTCCTACTCCATTTCCCCCATGGGGTCCTCATGTCCACAGTTTTGTGCCAGGGTGGATTCTGTTGACTGTATTATTGTCCCCTATCCACCCAAAAAGGTTCTGCTGTAGCCGTAAGCCGCTGCTTTGGGAATGACTGTCCCTGCAACTAATATGGCAATAAAGAGGACCAAAAATGTGCATGTTCTTCCGAAGAAACTCCCAGCCTCCTACAGCCAGCTTCTACCAACTCCACACAATCTTTGTTACCCACAATTGCACAATGAGCTACCCAGCCCCCTCTTAGTTTTTGGCTGAAGGAAGCTTTGGAAATCGATGTAAGAGAAACAAGATCAGGCCAAAGCCCAGTCCCACACCACATCCTTTCACCAAAAAAAAGCAGGAGCTTGCTTTCCCAGCAGTCTCGCTTGTCCTCAGCAATCCCAGATGCTGGCAAGCCATCAAGGGCAGAGTTGGCTAAATTAGTGCTCCAAGGGTCAGTGTAGTCATTCTGATTATATGTGTGTTGGCCAGTTCTGAAGCGTAACGAGCCCGTTCAGGTAGTCTTATTCTCACGGATGGAACTGCCACGCACCAGTCGCAGTCCTAGGCTCTTGATCGTGCGGAGGAAGGAGCAGCATGCCACTCTCTACTGTGTTTTTCAGGAGCCAGAGCCGTCAGCTGTGGGACCAGTACGTTACATTTGATTGCAAGCTCCTTAATGTGCAGTAATTACATAAAAATATTGTAAAATTAATCACTTCCAATACATCATTCAGAGCGTTGGTGCTGAGTGATAAAGTTGTAAATCACAGCCATGAGAGATGGAAAATCCCCCTAAGGTCATCCAGCTTGTCTGTAGCTCAGGGCAGGACTGCTCGTGACAGCGTGCCCATCTGATTCTCTGTCAGGCTTTAAATGTCACTTTGCTCAGGTGCCGTGTCCTTTGGCAGGACTAACAGCGTTACGCTTGGCGTTAGCCATTTAATGCATCTGTAAGAGCGTCTTCACGTATGGTCAAGGCAGGGTCTTGTGGACCACAAAGTTTCAAATGTGTTAAAGGAAAAAACCCCAAATTACCCAGTAAGCAACAGTTAAACCAGAACTGGCTCAACAGAAGTGATGCCGAGAGTTTTGCAAATACGTGATCTAGACGCCCTCAGCAGAAATTTTTTGGACCCCTGCAGAAAAAACCCCGCACTTGAAGAAACTGTGCTTCCTGCTTTGGTTGCAAGAATATTTTGGGCTTGAGATTCGGTGGGAGGAGGAGGGTTGGGAGGTGTTTAAAGGTTTTTATGAAAACAAAGACAAAAAACCAACCCCCCTTCTGCACAAACAAGCCTTGTGGCATTAGCTCGGAGCCAGCGAAATCATCTGAGGAGATGAACTTAAAAGGCATTGAATCATTACATGAAGGAATAAAGAGTTTTTCCTAGTGCACAACAGCAGATTAAAAACCACCCCGTGTGCTAGCATTTGCAGGAGGAAGGCTAGTGAGTCGTTGGCTCTGATATCCCCAAGGGAACTTCATCGGGTTTTGCAAGTGCCCAGTTTGGGTTGTGATGCCGTAAGAGAAGGATGACGGAAATACGGAGGGTGTTCAAAGATGCAGGCTATGAAGGTGGTGTAAGGTGTTGGGAAAATCAGTGTCTAGCTAGCACTCGGGTATTCCTCTTACTCAAAAGCAAGGTGGCACTTCTTAAAATTAAAACAAACAAACAAACCAACGTTAAATCTAGAACTAATAAAAATCAGTAACATTGCCAAATGTATTTCCTGGGAAAATTATGAAGACAAATGGCACAGCTTCATTGTTAAGGCTGTGGATAATGTTATCGTTGATCCCACAGTTTGAATACAAAGCCAAATCCTGTTCTTCAGGCTGGAAGTGAAGTGTGTGCAGGGGTTGCAAGCGCAGCCATCCTGTCTGCACCTCTCCTTGGGGGCAGCGGGGGCACGGGAAGCTGAAGCAGCTGAGCACCAGCTGTCTGATCCCCTCCGAGAAGTGCTCTGTTGCCAAAGAGCTGGGAGGAGTCGTGTCCCCAACATCTGGTGTCTGGAGGCCATGTTGCATACGCCGGGAGCAGGAGAGGCAGTTGCCAAGGAAAGGCATAAGCAGGATTGAAAGGTGTGTCAAGGAGGCTTTTCATGTGACTACCCTGGTTTTGAGCATCCTCTTCCCTTTTTCCAGGCGAGTTTATCAAGGCTTTGTACGAGTCAGATGAAAACTGTGAAGTAGATCCCAGCAAATGTTCATCCAGTGAATTGACAGATCATCAGAGCAACCTGAAAATGTGCTGTGAGCTGGCCTTCTGCAAGATTATCAATTCCTACTGGTGAGGCATCTCCCCTCCCTGTCTCCCCCAGCAGGGATTTGCTTACAGGGTGCCCGTTCCTCCTCTGAAGGTCAGAAGGCAGCAGCCGTACAGGGAAATGGCTCAGAGCCACGTGTGTTCTGGCACTGCCTTCGTTTCCTTTCCTTTCCTCACCACTTCCCGTATTGCTGAGGGAACTTGTGCCCAAACTGCAGCATTCCAGTCCCACACGCCATACCTGACAGGAGCTTCTGCTGAAATGCTTTGCCAAGGGAACACATGCTGAGCTGTGGCTGAGTAAAGTGAGAAGAGAACAGCTTAGCTTGGACTTGGAATGAAAACCTGAACGTTTTGATGTCTATAGAAAACCTGCAGAGCTTCAGATCTGTAGAACCGAGCCGAAACCGCAGGGAGGAAACGCGGGCAGGGAGATCTCTGTTCATCTCTCCTTCTGAGCAGTGGTGGGAGAAGGGCCTTTGGAGCACAGGAGAAATACCGAGCGAGCATAACAAGCAAAGAGTTTCAGATACGGAGAGGAGCTCGGTTTGGTTCAGTACTCCAACACCCTGTTTGCTCTGGGGTGGCGATGGATAAGCAGCTCTCAGCTTGTCTATCAGCGTGTCTGAGAATGGCTTCACTTAACATACGCGACCAAGGGACGCTTTACAGGCTACTTAAGTACCACCAGATTAAGTGGGGATCTAAGAATAGATGCCTAATGACATTCCCTGGCCTCGAGAGAGAAGAGGGGGCGGGGGGAGGAGGGGAACAAAGGGATGATGGTGTTTTCTCACAGATCATCTTTTCAGGGGATTCTGAGTTTGAACTCGAGGCATCTCATCGCCCCTGTGATTTTTATGTCCCGGCTTATTGTTTTCCAGCGTATTCCCTCGTGAGCTGAAGGAGGTATTTGCATCTTGGAAGCAGCAGTGCCTGAGCAGGGGCAAGCAGGACATCAGCGAACGCCTGATCAGTGCCTCCCTCTTCCTCCGCTTCCTCTGCCCCGCCATCATGTCCCCCAGCCTCTTCAGCCTCATGCAGGAGTATCCTGACGACCGGACCTCTCGCACACTCACGCTCATTGCTAAAGTCATTCAGAATCTCGCCAATTTTGCTAAGTAGGTGGTGGCAGTAGCACTGAAAGCTGTGCCTCGGGGGGTGCAAGTCACTGCAGGTTACTCTGGAGCAAGGAGAGACCTGCTTGGGAGTCCTGTTGGCAGGCACCCGATCCTCTGTCAACTTCAGAAGAGGAGGAAACTCCTCTCTCCTATGTGAAGCTGTTCCCCGTGAGACACCTGGGAGCTTGATAAATTCTCCTTTTCACACGCAGATTTGGGCTGTGTCGAATTCGGTAGAGGGGACAGTATAAAACCAGGAAGAGCCATGCAGTAGCATGTGTGTGTGTGTGCTGCCTCAAAAGGAAAAAAGCCTCTTCCCACCAAGGACAGTGATCTTCCTCCTTTCTTCGTCCCAGATGTCCAGCTGAACCGTACAAAGGGGATGGCATGTCTCTTACAGGGGAGGAGATGCAGAGAAGGGGAGAAGAGAAAGGGTGTCCATGGAGGAAGGGGGGAGAGATGTGTTAGCCCTCAATCATAATATGAGCAGTGAGTTACTAATATTGAAATAAGCCCAAGAAAGCAGTGAATAACTTCAATTCTCTGTAATTTTTTTCTCCCAGAGTAAATCTGCAGAAAGGCAGGTCTGAAGTGAAGCATTTGTTGCTGTCTGTAGGCACTTGCACTCTGTTTGATGTTGGGGTGACTGACTGGGGTTTCCCCCCTCCTCTCGCTGGCAGGTTTGGTAATAAGGAAGAGTACATGGCCTTCATGAATGACTTCTTGGAACACGAATGGGGAGGAATGAAGCGTTTTCTCCTGGAGATCTCTAATCCAGATACCATCTCAAACATGCCTGGATTTGAGGGCTACATCGACCTGGGCAGAGAGCTCTCCGTTTTGCATTCCCTCCTATGGGAGGTTGTGTCCCAGCTTGATAAGGTAAAGCAGGCCGGAGGCCCGGGGGGGCGAATCCAGCGATTGTATCGTAGCAACAGTAAACACGAGGAAACATCAAGGGAGCAGCTGAAGCCTGCTTTGGGGAGAAAAAGCTTTGGAGAGGAATGTTTGCGCGTGGGATTTCGCAATTGTTCTTGGCGTCAGGGCCCAGAGCAGGGCACGTGAGGCGGCTGGGCTCCAAGCAGTGCAGGCACTTTGCAGAGCCTTAAGGCCGGGTGTTCAAGGGTGGAGAGGGCAGCGCTCAAAAGTAAACCTGGAATTCCCTGAGCGGCCAGTCCCTTCTCATCAGTGAGCTGCAAAAAAGGCGGGGGGGGTGTGCTTGGACAGAAAATGAAATGCAGCGCCCCTTTTGGGGCGAACGGAGGTGCTTTGCTGGGCACCAGGCTGTGCCCATCTCTGGTGGGGTAACGTGTTGGCCACGCAGATCTGTTCTCATTAAGGACCTGATCCAAAGCCTGCTGGGATGTTCTCATTTCTGTAGGCTTTGGATTAGTTTGCAATACACAAGAGGGTGCCAGGTAAAAATCTGGTTCCCTGCTCAGTTTTATCCTGGCAAGAAAACCCAAGATTCTTTCTGCTGTGGATGTGCTGGGATCATACACATTGTCCAGATTCCGTTACGTTGATCGCAGTGACATGGCCAACAAGCAGCATTGCTTCTGTTTGGCTGTAGAAGTAGAAAAGGCAGTAGGTTGCTCTTCTTTAGCGGCGTAGCTTTGCAGGATCCAAAATCATTAAAACCTTAATAGCAAAGGTGGCTGATAAGACCCAGAAAAGCTGCGCTGTGAGTCTGGTTTTTTATTTTTTTGGCAAGTGCTTGGAACCGTTCCACAGCTCAGCTTCTAGAGGTGCATTATTTTGTCCATATTCCATTTATATTGTTTGCTCTTCTGAAACTGGAGAGGTGAGGTGAATTGCAACGTACTCTTAATACTTTTATTGCGTTGAGGTTTGCCAGAAGAGTTATTTGTTGGGTATCTATTTTCTCACAGTACATTACTTAAAACCAAAAAACCTGAGCTTGTTGCATCAGAGTAAATTGCAGTGTCCTTGACTCAAAAGGACAGTATCTATTCCTCTTAGTTAATCGTAGTTTGATAACAGCGGGTGGTCTTGGTTTTCCCTCTCCCCCATACCTGCACGCAGCGTACATTCAAAGTGTTGCAGCCAGCAAAGTCAGCTATAAAGATGGTTGGGCAGCCTCAGGAAAACAGGCAAAGTGACTCCAAAGACCGGATCCTCCATTTCCACAAACTGGGGTAAACCCACCAGGGCAGGGAGTGTCGCTATCTGGTCAGGCGTCAGGTCAAGAGAAACCCAGCTTCAGCCTTCGACGTGCAAACGGATCTTTGGGCTTGGTGCTAGTTACTGTGAGCTGCCCTCCGGGTGCAGCGGTCTGAGTGTCTTGGGCAGTGAGGAAGGGGGCCAGACCTGGATAAAGAGTCAAACCGGATCTGCTTTGCCCTTTCTGTGGGTTAGATGCCTGGATCCATCCTAACAGGCCTCTGGGAGCTGGGATGGGTTTGCTAAGCAGAGAGTTAAGTGGGGAATTACCCTGCTGTACTGTGGGTAGTGACTGGGAAATGATGGGAGAAGTCACCCCCGAGATTTGAATGTCCACAGGGAAATGCTGTATGAAAATGTCTGTAAAGAGACCTTTCTCGGGATGCCAGCTGCCCCAGTACCCGCTTGCAGGAAAAATAAGGATATTTTTGGAAAAACATTTTAGCAGACTTTTACTTGCTTATAAATGTCCAGCATTTCTCCCTCCTTCCTGCAGTCCCCAGGGCCCGAAGATGCCCTGTGGTTGGTATAACCAGCAGAGACCCGAAGAGGGGAGAAGGATAAAGAGCTGGAACAAGCAGCCTTCCTTGCCAGAAGGTCAGCTGCTCTCATCCTAGGCCTGGCCAGCACTGAGCTAGCGCGTTATTGAACAAGAAGCTACACATTTAGTCCCAGGCTGATGGGATAATGCTGGGATGAGGATCATGGATTTTTTTGTGCAGGTTTTTTTCACTTCTAGGTAGGGGAGAACATGCTGATTGTTGATGAGAGGGGGCTGCAGAAGATGGCATCAGTGTAGGATGCCAAAAGCGAAAGGGTTATGATACGAAAACCTTCCCTTTCCCCATGTCCCTCAACCCTTGCGATTCTCTCATGATCCCTCTGAATGCCGCATCCCCTCGTCTGTTGGCATGCATTTCCTTTACCACATGACACCCTTTGCCTGGAAAGTTCCCCCCATTAGCCAAATCTGTGGTCTTTGTATGCCCTTTAATGAGTAGACACCGTAGTTTTCACTTTGACCTCACCCACCCTGGACTGAGTTCGCTTTGCATGATAGTTTTGCATTGGAATGGCAATAGTTTTGTTTTTATTGAGCATGATTTTTTATTTTTGGGGGTCAATCCTAATTTCTTTTCTATTTCCTTTTCTTTCCTCAATGTCTGCTGCACCCCGTTTCGTCTCCTCCATCCATCTCGTCGCCGTGGTTACGCTGCTCCGTAACACTGCATTACGGTCCTGGCACACCCGCACACAACCACCCACCCTCCTTCCTTCCACCTCCACCCCTCCGCCTCTGTGCACCAAAAAAACCTGGCGGATGTCGCGGTGCTTGTTGTCCAATTAGGGTGAAAATTCCTTCCTACAGGCGACCGTGGCAAAACTGGGACCTCTTCCTCGTATTCTTGCCGATATCACCAAATCAATGACCAACCCTACGCCGATACAGCAGCAGCTGAGGCGTTTCACTGAGCACAGCTCTAGTCCAAACGTCAGTGGCAGTCTCTCCTCAGGGCTTCAGAAGATATTTGAGGACCCCACTGATGGGTATGTACCAGCCAGAGCTCAGGGGAAGGGGTGGGAATCGGTATTTTAAACCTGTGAAGAGCTGAGTGCTCCGTCACCGGAACTGTCTGCCCAGGGCAGCGGTAGGAGCGGGGTGCTTGGGCCTCCGTCGTGGGGAATGCACAATCCCAGTAGGAGTGCACAGGGTGGACTGGAGAGCTGAGGTTTTTTGACTTCCCCACGACTCAGACATCCCTGGGAGCCAGTGACTTTGGCTGCAAACACCAGCCTTGCAATTTGGTGCCAGTCAGCGTCCAGATGCACAGGCAGCCGTAACGTTTATCTCCCGCTAATGAAAAAACTGGGCTACAGATGGAAGTTGTTGCCCATGGAATAGCAGAACCGGCCCCTCCTCTGTCTAGCGCAGCATTCCTCGCACTGTCGTAGCTGTTAGGCTGGAGCGAGAGGCTGTGATGTGGCAGAACTGCCAAGGAGCTTGGCTGCTGTGGCCTCGGAGCAGTTTCTGTGCCATCAGGTAGGAGGGCCAGTTCGGACACACGTCTGCCCTCAGAGCTTCCGTCTGGATCCACAGGAGCCGGCACACAACTCCTGTTGATCTTCAGACAGCCACAACGTGTAATGCTGGCGAAGGGTTAATTGGGATCTGAGTTGCTCTCAAGTCTTGCCGGGGACCCAAGTATCTAAGGGGCTGGCGTTGGTGGGAATGAGCTGCATTTCACCTGTGAAAAACAGAGATGAAGCACTTCTTGAATCAAATGTAATTCTTCAGGATAAGCGGTAATTAAGGAAGAGTGTGTTCCGACTTGAACACAAAGAGCTCGTAAAGGGAAATCTGGTTCGTTGAAGCTCTCAGTTCGGGGGAGGTTAAATGAGGTAGAAAGACTTCTGGGGACAGATCTCTCAGGGTCTTGGCTGCTTAAAAATTAACCAAATCCTTTTCCACTCCACAGTGACATGCATAAGCTGAAGTCTCCAACCCAGGAAAACGTAGACGGATATTTTAGGGGCAAGACCTTACTGTTGGTTCAGCAAGCATCCACCCAGAGCATGACCTACTCGGATAAGGATGAACGGGAAAGCGTCTTACCCAATGGACGCAGCGTCTCTCTCATGGACCTTCAAGATCCTCACACGGCTCACAGCGACCACGCTTCTGTTCTGCACGACGTGCCTTTGCGCCTGGCCGGCAGCCAGCTCTCCATCACGCAGGTCGCCAGCATCAAGCAGCTGTGGGACACTCAGAGCACGCCCCAGAGCGCTCCCCAGGTGAGGAGGCCCCTGCACCCGGCTCTGAACCAGCAGGGCAGCCTCCAGCCTCTGTCCTTCCAAAACCCCGTGTACCACCTCAACAACCCAACCCCGCCGATGCCGAAGGCCTCCGTGGACTCCAGCCTGGAGAACCTGAGCACGGCCAGCTCCCGGAGCCGAAGCAACAGCGAAGACTTCAAACTCAGCGGCCCCAGCAACAGCAGCATGGAGGACTTCACCAAGCGCAGCACGCAGAGCGAGGACTTCTCCCGGCGCCACACGGTCCCGGACAAGCACGTCCCCATCGCGCTGCCCCGCCAGAACAGCAGCAGCCAAGCCCAGATCCGCAAAATGGACCAAACCGGGCTGGGCGCCAGGGCCAAGGCCCCGCAGTCCCTGCCGCACAGCGCTTCCTTGCGGAGCACGGGCAGCATGTCTGCCGCGTCGGGGGCCGTGGGGACCGAGCCTGTTCAGAACGGGAGCCGGTCCCGGCAGCAGTCATCATCCTCAAGAGAGAGCCCTGTGCCGAAGGTGAGGGCAATCCAGAGACAGCAAACGCAGCAGGTGAGAAAAGCCTTTTCCCAGGCGCTTTCTGCTTTGATGTTAGCCGATCGCGGCGTTGATGCTTTTGTGCGAGT
>NW_010243611.1:1603-9053 GCF_000690775.1 Eurypyga helias | reverse complement strand
TTCATGGTTTAAACCCAGCCAGCAACTAGGTACCACACAGCCACTCGCTCACATCCCTCCTGCCTAGTGGAGGAGAAGAATCTGAGGAAAAGACAAAGAAACTCATGGGTTGAGATAAGAACAATGTAATAATTGAAAGTAAATGAAATAAAATAATGATACCAATAATGTTAATGATACCAATAAGACTAACGATACCAATGCTACTAATATTACTACTAATAATATGCAATGAAAATAATACTACCACTACTACTACTAATAGTATGTCATTCAAATAATGGAAAAGAAAAGAAATTACACAAATTATACCAACCGACACCCAGCCAGACCCAGAGCAAGAGAGAGAGCGACCAGGGAGAGAGTCCCGCAGCCCGCCCTCCCCAGATTATAGGCTGAGCATGGTGGTGTATGGAATGAAATGTCCGGCTCGGCTGTCCGGGCTGTGTCCTCTCCCAGATTCTCCCAGAGCAGAAGCTGGGAACACAGGGGCAGGATCAGAAACTGAAAAAGTGCTTGACTTGGTATTAACATTGCTTGGCAACAACTGAAGATGTTGGTATGTTATCAGTATTCTTCTCAGCACAACCAAAACAGCCTCATACGAGCTACTGTGAGGAAAATGAACTCTGTCCCAGCTACTAAGCAGCACACCCGTGAGCTGAATCAGGAGCAGTGGCACTTGAGCAAGTGGCCAGTGGCAAGCGGAAGGAACAGTCACAGTTGTTACCCGTACAAGCTTGGCAAGCCTAGCTTACCTGTTGGTGTTTGATGCTTTCCCACTAAATTAATATGTAAAAAAAATTTTCCGTTTACTAAGGTAGCAGCAAGGCTCTGAGAAACAAAGCTTGAACCTTTCCCTGAATAAAACAAGCTTTGTTCCAAAATGTAGTTAAGATTGCCACGGGAGAATGCGTTTGCCCTCTGGTGCCTTAGCTACCGATCACCAAAGAAATAAACAGATAAAATAGCATGGGATAAACTGCCAAAATAATACAAACAGTTGTCCTGAGTGTGGAGAAATCTTCTGTTTCACCACGAGGCTGGTCCTCAAGTAATCATCCCAAACTGTGAGTAAGGCAAACGCTTCTGGGAAGGAGTGTCCCAACTCCACATGCACTTTATCAGTTGTTCACGGGCAACTGTAAACCAAGGTATTCCTGTCAAAGCGCCAACATTCCTTTACCTTGGAAAAAAATCCGGTTGGGATTTGCTGTGTATGAAAATATTTCCCTAAATTACTTTAACGTTGAAGAGTCAAGAATTCTTGTGTTCCAGTGCTTGGCACTACAGCGAAGGGGGAAGAGGTCTCGGCTGCAGGTCAGAGGGAAGGGAGCGGTGTTCCAGGATGCCATATTGGTGTGCACAGATGGATCAGCTGGGCAGGGGGAGGCTCCTGAAGGCAGCCCCCGTGCTGTCCCCCGGAGTTAAGTGTCACTGGGAGGGTGACCGTGGTCGTGCGTGATTTACCTTACCTCGTGCACAAGGAAACCTTTTGAGGTCCCGCTTCCCACAAGACCTCCTAGGAAGGATGCCGCTCTGCACGCGGGCACAGGCGAGGCGTTCCGCTCCGGCAAGGTCCAGCCCCCAAGGCTGAGCCTGTGCGGTGCTGCCGGTGAAGCCGCTTCCGTGGGGAGCGGGAGGTTGTGCTCCCGCCGAGGCAGAAGCACCGGTGCAGACACGGTTATGCAGGGGGAAGGCTTTTGGCTCGAAAGGTAAAGCTGGCAGAAGAACTTAGTTGCCAGCGTGAGCTTCGGCTCTGCCAAAGGTTTGACTGGGATCCCTGTTGGTGTAGCGTTTCTGGCAAACTCCTGAATGCTACAGCGGAAAGGAGGAAAACCTGGATGCTGCCTGGGAACCCAGGAACAACCAGGGCTTCAAAACTTACTTTGATACCTCCAGTTCATTGAAGTCCAAGGAGGTCAGAAACACTGAATCACGAAGCAGAGGTTAATACGCCGAGTTAGCGACAGCAGTGAAAAGCACCGGCATGGCATTTGAAGTGCCCAGGTTTGTGTCCTCCTTTGGAGCGTGTTGTACATTTGGCCATAGAGGGGTTGATAGGTGAAGCCTGTCGAATGCAGCAAAGCCTATTGGTAGGACATCTTTAGGCCAGTGGCAAGTTTAAATGTGAAGGATAAACTCCCTTTGAGGTTCTCAGGCCGAGTGGGAACCTGTACCGTGTGATCTCCCGGGTTTCATTCTATGGTTCTGCGCCGTGTCCTAGCCAAAATCCCTGGGGAGCCGGAGCCTTTCCCTGGGGCTTGTTACTGAAGTGGCTATGCAGATGCACCAAGAAGACGTTACTCCGAGGTGGTTGAGGAGGAGAGAGTGTCTTGTGTCTCCAGTCTTTGTGCGTACTCCTTGGTGTATTTAGAGCAAGCGGCGGGTCAGCGGTTTGCAAACCCTTGGCTCTTCTCATCTGAAATTGGTGATCACCTCGCTGACCCCCCCAAAATCCTTTGTTTGTTAGGCATCGAAGCCACGAATTCCCTCGGGTTACTTCTTACACTCAGCTTCGTAGATGCCTGCAACTACGTCTGGCTTCAGGGCACCCTCCTTCCCCTCTCCTCTAGGTGATGGGCATCTACTTCTTTTTCCACTCTAATTGGAGGCCTTGGTCCTACTTTATTCAGAGAAATCAATTTGTTCCTTCCTTCCCCGCACCCTTCAGAAACGTCTCGAAGTGTGCCAGATCAAGTGGCTGGATTTTTTTTTTTTTTGAGGCAAATTCCATCATGGCCTTTTAATTGCAAATGGTGTTGTGGAATTCTGTTCTTATTTAAAAAAAGAAAAAAGAGAGAAGTTGGGCATGTTCTTTCTGGGCATATTCTTTCTAGGCATGCTCTGTGGGCGTTGTAATTATTAGACTCTGTTCTCTACAAGTCCTGTTTGTTCCTGAGTATAGAGCCAGGCCCTTTGTTTGCTGGGAGAGGTCAGTTTTTGCCTTCCATTTAGTAGGTAGGTGGGAACAGAAATGTCAGTGTGTTCCTCTGGAAGAGAGGCAAAGGAGGGAATTAATACGGGCTCCTAGCAGGCTTTTCGTTTCTCCCCTTGGCTGGAGTATAGCTCATAACCCGTTAGCATGTGGAGCGTTCCCCATCCCCTCGGTCCTTGCCGGCTTTCTGAGTCTGGCTGCTGGAAATACTCCGTCCTGCAGCTTGCGGGGTTCGCTGCGCATCAGCACTCTGTGCGGGGCTGGTGGTGGTCTGGGGTCACCCTTCTGCTGTCTCAGCCCTCCATCGCTCCACTGAATGGTGACGGTCCTCATCCGTAGCTGCTCCCGATTCCGCCAGCAGTTCTTGGAGCCAAAGGATTTGCCCCTGAGAAGAGCAGCAGAGCCACGCACGGTCCATAGTCTCCCTTGCCAAGGTGGCTGGGCGGCAAGTATCCCAAAATCTGTCTGAGGTGCTCTGCCAGGCTGTCACGCTGCACTTGAAGGGGCTGTTGGCCTTCCTGCTGTGAAGACATCCTTCTAGCAAAAAGGCCTCTGCCTAAATCCAGGGATTTCTGCTCAATTCCTACTCTTTGCCTTTATACCCATCCTTCCTGAGGCTTCTTCCAGTGCTGGAGTCCTCATGGCTGACTTCCCCGGGACATGAGCCGTTGCAGGCGGACCCTCCGGCCGAGCTGGCGTGGGACGTGTGCCGCCTGTTCTCCTGAACAGGGGAACAGAGACGGAGGTCGGCAGGATCTGACTTGTGTGAAGGAGCTGTTGCTCCTCCATAAAGAGGCTTCAGAGCCCCCCTGCCAGGGAGCACATTTTAGTGTGGTACAGAGCTCAAGAGTGTCTTGAGCACAAAAAGAAGCTGCAGTTTGGGGTGGGGGAGTTGATCATTCGCATATCTCAAAAAGTTAGGACAGTGTTGGTCTGTCAGGGGTAATTATGCTAATTCCTGTGCTTATAAACTTGTCTTTGTCCATGAAAATTGCTTGGAATTCGTAGCAAGCCATGTTTTCCCCAGCCGGGTGGTGAGTTTCTTGTTTCTTTTCTTGGCTCGCTTTTCGGATTCCCACAGAGGACAGCCTCTGATGTTTCTCAGTTCTCCAAACGCCGCTGGCCCTGACGTCCCTTCGCAGCCTTGTCTGGGTGCGTGTGCTACAACAGCCCGTCTAAACCGGATCAGCACCACAGTGATGATGTTACAGCGCTTGGCCGCTTCCAAGTGCCGCTGTGCTGCCCTGTAGCCAAGCCACGCGGCTTCATCCTCCCTTCAAAGACTGTCCGCAGCCTGGCTGGGAAAGCTGCACCCCAGTTCACGTCACCCAGCTGGGAAAGCTGCTCCCAAGTTCAGCTCCTCAGTCCTCCAACAAAACCCATCTGTCTTACCCGAGCAGGCTGCAAGTGAAGCTGCATTGCTCCGTTGTCTTTGTGAGGGACGTGGCAGGTTGAAAAAACCTGACTGAAAGGGGGAAGGTTGGATGTGGACAGGATCTGGGAACAAGAACTCTCCCAGAGAAGCTTGCTCGGACGGGAATAAAGATTCCGCAAGTACGTTGGGTGTAGAGGGACTCAGGCGCGTGCTGTGGGCCCAGAGCCGAGGGAGGATGAAGTATCTCTGCAGATAGATACTGACAGATTCATGGTCGCTTTTCTCCTCCAAATAAACTGGATTTTAGAGCTGATGTTCTGTAGTTTCTCTGACAAGTGCTCACAGGTGTCTCTGCTCCAGGTCCAGTCTCCTGTGGACTCTGCCACGATGTCACCAGTGGAGAGGACAGCTGCCTGGGTTCTCAACAACGGGCAGTATGAAGAAGTGGAGGAGGACGCAGACCAGAACGCAGATGAAGTCAAGCATGCTGAGAAGGTAGATGTTATCCTGCATGCAGCCTTGTCCACCCTCCAGCCGAGCTCGGAACGGCTTTCGGGCGCTGCCGTGCTGTCGGGCAGGCTGTACCGGCAGCTGTACTGCTGTCACACGTCTGCAGTACCGTATCCCCTACTGCGGATTAACCCACGTGCGTCCAGCGCGTCAGACGGGTGCAACTCGGCGTAGCTGAGGGTTTGCACGATGCAGGCGGCGCGCCTCAGCTACAGCGCTGAGGTTTAGCAAGAGGTGTTGGAGAGCGCGGGGAGCGAGGGGGAGAACATTCGGAGGGCAAGAAGCAGGAACACAGGATGAGTAGAGAAGGCGAAGGAGCCCAGACCCGAGTGGAATATGTTGAGATTCGCTGCACTATTGCAGAAGTGATTCTCCCCAGAGACAGTAAGTAGAAGGTCCAAACCTCAGCCAAGTAATCTTCCAGGTTCTACTCAGTAGTGAGTGGTTTACTCTCCCTTCACAAGAGGTTTCATACCTTGATTAGGCCCTGAAGAATGAGGTTTTTGGGTCCCACACTTGGCCATTTTGTACGTTGGGTGAGTCCAGGACGTTTTTACAGTTGAGCACTATTCCCAGCTTTTGTCTGGGAACTCCTTGAGTCTGGAGTGACCAGGGCTGTTACCAGTCAGGGCTGAGGAGCCACGTCAGAGCCCTCGAGTGTTGAAATTGTGCCACAGAATGACATCCTATAGTGTGGGAATAGCTTAGTGCTCAGGGGGAGCCTGCGTGCTCCTTCTGTGTGGTGGCCTACAGACGTTTGCTTGGCATTTCCTTCATTTCTGTCCGTTTATTTTTCATGGAAAACCCAATGTCCTTCTCTGAACAGGAGCACGAGGCTACAGTGATCTGATGTCTTCCTTTTTCCTCTTCATCTGATCCTTTCCTTCCACCCGCAGTATGAGCAAGAGATCGCGAAGCTGAAGGAGCGCCTGAAGGTGTCGAGCCGCCGGCTGGAGGAATACGAGCGGCGGCTCCTGGTGCAGGAGCAGCAAATGCAGAAGCTGCTGCTGGAGTACAAGTCTCGGCTGGAAGACAGCGAGGAGAGACTGCGCAGGCAGCAGGAGGAGAAGGACAGCCAGATGAAAAGCATCATCAGCAGGTCAGCCTTTGGGAAGTTTGGGACTGTCTGGGGCAAGAAGCTCCCGTGTCGTGTGTTCTCCCTGACACGAAAGAAAGTAGTTGCGTGGGCTTCTTGACATCTCTGGGCTGATACTGTCCTGCCTTAGAGATGAAGATGCAGGTGTGGAAACTCGCCTCGGACTGCCAAGAGCGTGTGAAGGAAAAGATTTAGGAATTTTTCACCCCTGGTTTTTGCTGTTCTTAGACCTGGTTTTTTTGCTCTGTTTGGAATCTTTGCTCAAGGTCGGAATTTTTTAGAGCAGTTGCATTTTTGGCAACATCCATTTGGAGAATAACGAGGTTAGGCAATTGGGAGTGTTGGATGGCTAGATAAGCTTTTCCAAGCGCAGCAGAATTCTTCTCTTGCAGAGTCAGGACAGTCAGAGGAGTCAACCAGGCCAGAGTCCCTGAAACACTCTGGATTGGTTTTACTGCCCTAATTTGTACCTCTTTCTGCTCATCAGACTCATGGCAGTTGAAGAGGAGCTGAAGAAGGATCATGCAGAGATGCAAGCTGTCATCGATGCAAAGCAGAAAATCATCGATGCACAGGTAAGGAGCTCGGGGGGTCTCCAAGAACCAAGTGTTCTGTGCGTGAACCCGTTATTTCCCCTATCGTCCTGCCCCAGCGTTGTTTCCCAGCTCCCCAGCCAGGATCGGCCCACGGTGTCGCATGTGTGATTTCCCGCCTCCTAGGAGGGAATTGAGTTGTTTACTTAGTAAAGACTCTTCTGCCTGGCACTGGGCTTTCAGCAAGCCTGACACAAGCCACAGGATCACAAATCGCTTCTCCCAAACCCTTTCTGCTTGGTGAGACCCCGGGGGAGGGGGGCAAAGGGAACAGTGGTGCACTGTGTAGGCACTGTTCCGAGCGCGGGGCTGGGAGCTCCGGGAGAGCTGTGCCTCATAGCAGCGTAGCTGAGTGGCCATGTGCATGCGTCTCAGGCTGAAAGCATGGCTTTGAACGTTCTGGCCGAGAGGAGAGAGCGCTTGCCATGGAGCGGTGCCCCGTGTAATGTCATTGCTGGCATTTCACCCCATCTGACCGTCCGCCTCAGTCCCGGAGAAATGCCCACAGACCTGCAGTGCTTGCCCCCGGCCGGCGGTAGCCGTGGCCGGCGGGGCCCAGCGGGCAGTGCATGTGGGTGTAGTGTGTGGGAGCATTTCGGCGTTTCTTCTGTGTCTGTGCTGATCCCGGAGGGCAAAGCGTGTACGACAGAACCCGGACGGGTCCCGTGTCTGCCTGCCCCGTTACGTTTGTGATGCTCGCGCTGGCAGGGCATCGTTCCTGCTCCTGGGCTTTTCAGTAGTTCCAGCTGTAAACTTCCCGTAACAGATAACCCTAAAATGACCTGTTTGCAGAAGAACCTGCTGGCAGAATGACCTGTTTGCAGGTTATTATGGAAAGGTGTTGCCCTTCACAAAGAGTCGGGGAGAAAAGCCTCAGCTAGTGAAGGTGGTTCTGGTGTGTTGGAGTGTAGGCAGAAGCGAGCACGGAAGGGCGTACC
>NW_010243611.1:0-1539 GCF_000690775.1 Eurypyga helias | reverse complement strand
GGAAATAGGAAGTAGAAAAAGCTGTGTTCTTTAAGCCTGGTAACACCAGGAGCATATTTATAGCACATTTCTTTTTGATAATTTGAAAAAGTTCTGGCTTTCCTGCTGCCTCTGCCAGTTTTCCCACAGTTCTTCAGAAAGGCTGTTGACAAAAGCTGGATTTTTGGATCCATGCCATCCGAATAAATCACTTGTTTACAATAACGTGGCACTTCAGTTACCTAGCCTTGCTGAGCAGGAAGAAAATCCCCGTGGAATTACACCATATATGATTCCTAGCTGTTGTGCACGATGCTTTGCACGGAGACGCCAGCGCAGTCACCCTTTCCAGCTCAAGACTGAGTCCTTTCTCTGAGGACTCGGCATGTGAAGCGGGAGAGTGAAGTGCTGGAGAATGAGCGGGGACGTAGTCACTCACTGTATTTTATTATTTTCTTGGTGGTGGGGAACAGTGCAGCAGTCTCCAGTGCGCTCAAGTGGAAGTTCTTAGAATCACAGAACGGTTTGGGTTGGAAGGGACCCTAAAGCTCATCTAGTTCAACCCCAATGCCCTGGGGTTGAACGTACCGGGCCGTTTTCCAGAGGTGGGCACAGGCAGGGCACCGTTCTGCCGATGGCATGGGCAGCACATCCAAAGTGCAGCTTGGTTTTTGAAGGAGCTGATGGCTTTTTCAGCCATCTCAAGGAGGTGAAAGGGCACTGAGGAAACTCATAAAAAGGGATTTTTTTTGGAGGGGAGGATTTGAGGGATTGTGCCCGGGTAAGGAGCTTGTCCTTCCCTCGGCTACCTGTCTGTGTCGGTAGGCACCCGGTTATGGACTGGCAAGGTGGAGAGTGGAGCGGCCGGATCCCTCCGTGTCACCATCTGGTGAGGGGACAGCTGCAGACTGTGGAACCTTCAAGCCCTCGGGGCCGGGAAGGTGCAGTCCTCGATCACACTGGATCCAATGATGCATCATTTATCACCCGCAGCAGAAATAGCTGAAAAAACAGCAGCATTCACGGTGGTTCTTTCCATACAAGACCTTTTCCTGGTCGAGTGCTGTCAGCTACGTGGGCCAGCGAGGTTAAGCAAACCTTGACTGCTTCCGTGTCAGCCAGTTCCGGTGGGAGGCGTAGTTGGCTTTGCCCTTTGACATGTACCAGAGCAGAAGGAACTGGGGAAAGATTCAGAATGGACACAGCAGAGGAGCCCAAGTGTTTGCTGGGTTCTGTAGGGATCCCTCGAAGTTGTGCCTGCAGGGTTTTTCTCAGTCGGTGATGCATTTGGCAAAGGGATGTAGCGGTGGCTAGGAAAGAGAAGGCCTTTGTTAGGGAGCGGAGTCGGAACCTTGCTTAGCACGCCTCTTTGAAGAGTTGAGTGGCTGCTGGGAAACAGCAGAAACCTGGGCTTCTTGTGCGTAGCTGCATCGCCACGAGGTGCTTTTCAGGGTCTGCTCGTTGGGGTGGCGCTCGGCGCAGCACCCGGTGCCGTGCCAACGCCCGGGGACAGCCTGCTTCTCGGGACGCGGCTGCTGGTGCCAGCTCCGGGCCGGGCCG
>NW_010243610.1:7838-22702 GCF_000690775.1 Eurypyga helias | reverse complement strand
AGTGCCTGACACTGCTGATTCCCATTCCGCTGTCATCCCCTGTGGAGCCAAGGCATTACTTTGCAGACCCCCTTCCCACCCAACAGTTCTCCATGCTGTCTTTGTCCAGCTCTTTTTCCTTGTCCAAGTGTCTGGCTGGGCTGGAGCCGGACCCCAGGGCTCCTGCAGTACACCTTCGGCTCCGGCCAGGAGCCTTGGCAAGGGCTCTGTGAGCGTGGCTGGCTGATGGGTTTTACCCCATCCTGTGCTCCAGTTTCCCCACTGCACCAGCTCAGACTTCTGTGGCTGGTTTATGGCGATGTCATGGCAAAGGAGTCAGGATATCAGCAATTTCTCCCCAACCACCTGTCTCTCTTACACTCTCCAAGAAGGAAATGATATTATTCTGACATGAATTGCTGTTGACAAATCCCTGGTGACAGTTACTCATCTCAGTGTTATCTTCCAAGCTCTCACAAATTATTGAATTGTTTGCTGCAGGATGTTTCTGGTAACTGAAATTAAGGTGTCTGGGCTGTAGCTCTCCAGCTCCTCCTCCCACCCCCCTGTTTTCCAGGCAGGCATTGGGTTTGAAATTGGGTAGCTTTTTTGTACTTTTCTGGTTTCCCACCAGTTTCCTCCAGAGGTTTCAGTGTTTATTTTAGGCTGGTGCTTGTCCAGGCCTCTCCAGTGTGTATATATGTGTACTCTTTGCATTCTTTTAAGCTCAGTTCTTCCCAGAGGTGCGAATTATTTTTGACATCTGAGGAGAATTGGCTCTTTTAGAGGTTCCCTGCTGCACCAAGGGAACGAAAGAGCTTGGCTGTTCTGTACCAAATATGATCTGTGGTGTGGCTCTAAAACTAAATGAAAATGTATCATCTTTCTAATTAACTGCAAAGAATTTTTTGGTGTTGTATAGTGCCACATGGAAAATTAGAGTAACCATAAGTCAAGCTCACACGTACTATGTGTGCTTGTGTTCATGTCCAGGCAGAGGTAAGAACCTGCGAGTTACACTCTTTGTTTCTTTTCAAAAAAGATAGTTGACTGCAGCATCAGTGCCTGTTAACTTGCAAGTCATAGAATCATGGAATGGTTTGGGTTGGAAGGGACCTTAAAGACCACCCAGTCCCACGCCCTGCCATGGGCAGGGACACCTTCCACTAGACCAGGTTGCTCCAAGCCTCATCCAGCCTGGCCTTGGACACTTCCAGGGATGGGGCATCCACAGCTTCTCTGGGCAACCTGTTCCAGTGCTCCCCACCCTCTGAGGGAAGAATTTCTTCCTGATGTCCAATCTCAATCTCCCTCCTTCAATTTAAACCCATTACCCCTTGTCCTGTCACTCCCTGCCCTTGGGAAAAGCCCCCCCAGCTTCCTTGTAGCCCCCCCAGGCACTGGAAGGGGCTCTAAGGTCTCCCCGGAGCTTCCCTTCTCCAGGCTGAACCCCCCAACTCCCCCAGCCTGTCCCCATGGCAGAGGGGCTCCTTGTCCTATTTGTCACCTCTGCTTCAGCCTGATTTGAGGTGTTCCTAGCCTTTTCTCTTTAACCACATAGAGATTAAAATTCATTCCAGTCTTTCAAGGAGCCTGGAAGGCCCCAAATTTGTGACTTCTCAGGCATTGACTCTTAAACAATCACGTCATCAGGACTTGACCTTTCAGTTCCTGGAGCTGCTAACCATGGGCGTGCCCACCATCTCTCTCTTTGCATCTCTCTCTGCTTTTCATCAGGCTCTTTGCAGGGCTGTATTGCCCAAGAGGGAAGTTCAGCCTGCGCACGTGCCCCGTTATTTTTCCCTTTACTCCTTTGCGTCTGCCCGAGCTGGAAGTTCTCAACCAAACTGTTGTGGTAGAGCTTAGAGCCCATGCTGCAGTTAGCCAGCTGTTTTTTTTCCTAATTACTCACATTGCAGGCCTTTTTGCAGAAAGCCACTGATTTTGTTCAGAAATATCTTGTATGCTCTTGCTGTATTTTGAGTACCAAAGCTCAGTGTGAAAGAGGCCACACTGGTCTGAGTTTTAGTTATTGCATATTTATTGTTTTCACCTTCATTAACAGAGCACATTGTCTCCTGTCTGTAATGGATTAGAGCAGAAAGAAGGCAAAATGACTTTATAATAAGCTCAGACATCCAAAGAGGCCTCCTATATTTTGGACATATCTAATTCTAATTTTATCCCTCATTTTCTGTAGTGTGGCCATTATTTATTGCATCCACAACTGTACTCACATTTTCTTTGGACCAGAAGATTTATGTCTCAAAAGAAAAAGCAAAATAAATCCTGTCTGGGAAAACCACCCTCTTTAATTTAATATCATCAACATAGAATGAGTTTATTTTAAGCCATTTTCTGCTGCACTGATATATATATTTAAGATATAAAAGACACATTTCCAGGTGATGAATGTGGGGATAATTCCAGTGATTTTGGTGGTTTGTTCATATAAGCCGGAAAGGAATTTGGTCCCACAGGTGAATTAATATTTGACTTGGAGAAAGTTAATGTGAAACCATGCTCGACTTCTGACTTGGATGTTAATTAGTCCAGACGGAATCAGATCTGTGATTCACCTTAAAGTGCTACCTGGCTTCCTAATTTCTGATCTCATGATCTTGGATGTGGCTGGCAGCCTGTTTGCTGTCAGATCTACATTTGATAAGACTGAATTTGTTTATCAAGAAAACCACAGGAACCAGTAAAATACCTTCTCTTGGCTATGCTCCCTCTCACCAGGTCATGGCAGATATGAGGTGAAAAGTTGTGAGAAAGATTGCTGAGCTTTTCAGTGATTCTCCTGCATACACCTAGTAATTACTGAACCATATGGCGCTATGACCCTACAGCCCTTTAACACTAATCCTCATCTTAGCATCTCTTTGAGGCACTCGGTCTGAGGCATGAGAGTCCACCATGGATCAGAGCATCCACGTGCTGCAGTGCGTCGGCAGCATGTAGACATGCTGATGGTGAAAAGGCAAACTAGAATAGGAACATTGATGTTAAATTTACAGAAATAAAAAACATCTTCCCTGGCTTGTGTCATCTGTGCCATGTTGGACACTCGCACGGAACAAACCTGTACCTATCCAGCCAGATCTCACTAATCAGCTAATTACACTCCACAGGAGCACATACAGCTTTGTTTCTGCAAATTGGTAATTAGCAGCTGATTCCTCTTAGATGTATTATGCAGGATGACCCGTCTCAAAACTTTATGCCCCTTGAGATATTGCTTAGCCTGGGACCAGTCCTTCGTAAAGCCTCTGTGAAAAGAAATTTTCATAGTTGTGTTTGGTTTTTCTTCTGTGAAAGGAGGCAATTAGAAGTTTGTGGCTACTTTTAAGGGCCACCTTGATTTTCTTTTCAAATCAAGAAATGCTTCTGAGTAAAAAATAATCTATGTCTGATAGCTAATCAGCTCCCGTCAGACTGAAATTCGGCAGCGTATACTTGCTGATTGCTTCGAGCTCCCAACGCGCCCAGCTCCCACCTACCTCAGATAGCTCCGTGTGCTGACAGGTGGAGGTTGGTATCGCACGTATGTGTGGGGTGTCATCATCTCTGTCGCTTGACGTACCTGAGGCCATACCTAAACACGCTCCCTGGGGTGTTGTGCCGTGCGGCACGGTCCGCGATGAGCGTGGTTGGCGTGCTGGGCATGTGCGGAGAGGTTGAGGTTACTGGTTTGAGGTTAGAGCTGGATATTGCTGGGAGAGGTTTGTTCTCTGGGAGGAGAGTGAGCTCGCTGCTCTTCGCTGTGAGGGTGTGAGTGATCTTTTGGGGCCAGCGTCCGCTTTTGTGCTTACCCATATCTCCGTCCAGCTTCAGGTGTCCAAAGAAAGTGTTTCCCCGTTAGTTGCAGCTGCATTAGGATTTTTCCAAGGATGATGTCATTGACATTAGTGGAAGGAGGAAAACTGTGGCCTGACTGAACTTTCTGAGTCTGGTATGAAATTGTTACTGACTTATTCCAAGTGATGGAGAACTAAATCTCAAGCATGCACAGTATATTGAAATAGATGGTGGTACAGAATATCTGTTTCCCCATTTCAGAACCATTGCAGAAGTTACATTGGGCACCTGAGAATCCATACAGAAAAGAGGAGAAGCAGAGTTCACCATTTCTGCTCTTCACACAGCAACTTGCTCCATCAGGGGTCTGTTTTAGGATGATGTATTCTCATGGGGTGTGAGGGAGCTTAGCCCTTCAAACGTGCTGACTTCATGGGGTGTGCCTCCCTGTTTCCATCATGTGGTCTCAGATATTTGTGTTTGAACTGAAATTCCTCTGAATTTTAGTTATTAAGGATTCTTAGGTGGGCTGGCTACCAATCCGGTAATGGACTTAAGTATGGTGGGAAGGGATTCCCATGACAAATGGGTCTACGGCTGCTGCTTAAAGACAGCTTTGGCTCATGGAAGTGTTTTATAGGGAAGATTCAATAAAGTAAGTTATGTCAGAGGTTCAGAATTGCCCAGAGGAGGAGAGAGAGTCCAAGGTCTGTTTTGGAGTTGGGACTTGCGTAGGAAAAGAAAACTTGGGACCTAAAGGATCTTCATTTCTGCATGTAGTGAATCAGTGAAAGAAGCGTCCACATAACAAGGGTGAGGTAGAGCTCAAAATCATCTAAGCATGTCCAAAAATAAATTAATACTTAGAAAGTGTCTTCTGTGTTGGGTGTATTCAGACCACTGTCTCAGAAAGCAAGAACAGGATGAATAATGTCAGTAAGAACGTGAAAGGAGAAATTTCCAGAGTAAGACTCATGAAGCTTTACTTTCAGAGTTGAATTTTGCTTGGATGAGGCATTTAAGGTGTCCAGATTTCTACAAAAGCTGGTTCATGAGGTCTCAGGTCCAGCAGCAACATTTCCTACCTAGTGATTGAGTCAGCTGCAGAGAATAACGAAAGTAGTCCCTGTAATAGAGATGAAGTAAAATAAATATGATCCAAGCAAGAACAGGCCTGACCTCAAGTTTCTGCAAAACTTTCAAAGGAAAATACAGCTTAAGTGAAGAAGTTAAAGGTAGTGTACCACCAGTTTGAGAAAGATAGGTGATAGAAGAGTTGGACATTTTAGATTGATAAATAAAATTGATTTTGAGGCAAGAGAAATGCGGACTATCTTTGTGTTAGCTACGGAACTGTTTTATATATATATATATCTTGGTAGAAACAGTGAGTTCAGGTGTGTCTTACAAGTGACTAAAAGATCTGGCTCAGAGAGAAGCAGCAACAGATAGTTTTTGAAAGAGAAGGATTACTCTGGAGGGAGGAGTTCCTCAAAAAGCAGTCCGGGGGACAGTTATGTTTAATGTCTCGATGATGGCGGTGACACAAAAGATGGCCCCATCCCTGTCTTGCCCCATCCCTGGCTGTCTGCCCCATCCCTGGTTGTCTTCAAGGCCAGGCTGGATGTGGCTTTGAGCAACCTGGTCTAGTGGAAGATGTCCCTGCCCATGGCAGGGGGGTTGGAACTGGATGATCTTTAAGGTCCCTTCCAACCCAAACCATTCTATGATTCTATGATGGGCATGTTTTGATGGAGGTTGCTCATGCCACGTAGCAAGACCCACATGCCCCAGGGCAGTTCCAGTCGCTCACCGAAGCTGTCCTGGGGAAGCCAGAAGTAATTTATCTACATTCTTCTTGCCCTTTGTCCAGGCTTTTACTTGTGATTCTCAAAAGTAAAATTAGTCAAAGCCCAGCAGCAGACAAATGCTGAACCTACATCATTCTGCTTTAACAGAGATCTGCTTGGGTTTAAGAGACGGGTGGATGAGGTGCTGAGAGATATGGTTTAGTGGCGGACAGATACGGTTGGACTGGATGATCTCCAAGGTCTTTTCCAACCCAGTGATTCTATGATTCTATGCAGACAAAAACAGAGTTATCAAATAGAAAGGACCTTGGTGATGTCAGAAATGCAAAGGGTAAAATGAAAGCTGCTGTTCTTGGAGATGAAGGCAAATATATTGCTGAGGCGGGTTGTTTGTTAGTGTTTGGAATGGATGGAGAAGGGTCTGCCAGGCTGCAGTAGTTGGTCTGGGGATCACTCAGGTATTGCTGGCATGAAAACCTGATCCTGGGAGGCACTGGTGGGTGTATGCCCAGTGTAGGGACAAGTATCCCTCTGAGCCTCCTGTAAGGCAGCATCAAGACCTCCTCTGTGCATCTGAGTGCATGTGCAGGATGGCTGGGCACAAAACGGAACATGTGCAAGGCAGGATTTGGTGTTCCAGGAGGAGTCTGTAATAATTTGCCGTGTTTCATCTTCCTGAGGAAAGACTAGGAGACTAAATTGCAGTCTGAATGTACACCATGGGGCTGACAGAGGGAAAATAATAACTGTTTAAGGCTCTAAAAGCCAACCTTGATGCAAGAATACAGAGGTACAAATTGGCCATAAGTACACGCAGATTTTGAACCGTGACAGCAGTGAGATTTATCAGTCGGTTTGTAGCCTGGGTGACTGATAGCTGGGCAGTAGCTCGGTCACACGGGGTATTCGTCCAGTCTCACCTTCTTGTGATCCTGAGGGCAGGATCTGTTTCAGAGGAGAAGCTTGTGAAACACTTGTAAATAGGACAAGCCGTTACGCTGAGAAATGCTGCCAGAAACCATGGGCTTACTACGTAAATGATCAGAAATACCGAAGACGGGGTTCCTCCCTCCGTCTGCTGGTCTGCACCGTGTCTGCACGGCATACAATACCCACACAGTGCTGGTTCCCTCCCAGGGACCTGTTAGGCTTCTAGTTCCAGCGGTGGAGAGTCAGATGCTGTGGGTCTCAGTTTATTAGTAAGGCTTGTTTGTATTTTTTCAGTAAGATAAAGACGTTTGATAAAAGTCTGTTCTCATCTTATGATGCAGAAAGGTTACACTTGCCCAGGGGTTTTGAAAAAGTATCCTAAGGCACATGTTATAATTCAGTTAATTAATATCTGCTACACTTCCAAATTAACTGAATCATGCAGCATCTAACCTTTCAAAATGAGATAATGTACATCAGCTTGGTGTAAGGGTATGGATTGGACTAAGATGTTCCCTTCCCGTTAGAAATCATGGAAGATGGTTGGTATCTGTGTAATGGACTTGTGGTTTGGCTGATGCATCTCTAGCAGAAAAGAGAGGCAAGATTTGTGGAGTAGAATGGTGGGAAACACGAAGAAAACAAGGCACTCAAGAGGGATGTGCCAGTATATTTTTCATAGCAATGAGGTGGAATAAACCCAGCAATACCACTAACTATGCAGAGCTCCAAAACACATCCAGCACAGGCCCTGGCGGAGTTCAGAGAGGAAATGAAAATAGAGAAAAACATATTTCTTCAATAACCTTGAAAATTCAATTTTGGAGATAAAACAGAGCTTGATAAAATTGGTTGAGAGGGTAGATGAACTAGAACAGGAGAGGAAACAGCTGGAAGAAAGAGAATAGCAATATATGGATTTACTGAAAACAAAAAGGCAATTATGTGTAAAACATTGGGGGAAAAAAAACAGACTTAGAAGAAATAACATAAAATTTTATGGGATCCTGTGGGAGGAGGAAAACAATTAAATGTTGGACTTTATTCCCTTCTGCATAAAATTGCTGGACACGGGAGACAAATCTGGCTGCCCAAAAAACAGCCCCAGAAGCAGAGGCTATATTCCTTATTTATGCATTTACTTATTTATTTGTGCATTTATTTATTTATTTGAAATGGTATCTGAGTAAAAATCCAGGCCTGAGTTTCCTGAGCAGAGCCCGTTTCATCTGAAAGGCAGTGTCTTACTGACGGTCTTAGGAATGGAGATGGAATTATGCACAGCGATTGGCACTAGGGAAATACAAATGAACTCAAAAATAGGTTCAGTGCTGCTGTATCGGGGCAGATGTACCCACACCTCAGAGCAAGTCTCTGGTTTTGTGCTGGGCAGTGAGCTGCAGGGTCATTTGGCCTCAGCCACATTTAAGATGGTGGATATGGTGTGGTTATTCCTGTTTGGGGCTCGTCCCTCGCGTGGGGCTGGCTCCAGGCTCTGCCCTCCTACCTTGGTGCTTGGCTTTGAGGTGATGCTGCTCTGCTTTGGTAGCATGACAGCACCCACATCCCTTTTTGGGGTCCCCACGGGGGGTGTGGAGCACCGTGGTGTGAGATGGGGATGTTTTGGGGAGATGCTGGTGTGGGAGGGTGGGTGACTCATTCCAGCCTGGCTGCACTGTGGGAGTATTTGGGTTCAAATGATGTTGGTTTTGTTGTTTCTACGTGGCATCTCATTTTTTTTTCCTGGATCTTTGTAGCTCAGTATCCCTGAGAGCCACAGACGTGTGGGAAGCAGGAATCTCCTTTCTCCCCATGTTGTGGTGGCCCGTTTGCTGGCCAGGCTGGAGGAGACTCAGAGGAGGGAGAGTCCAAAAGGGGCAGCATCCAGCAAACACTGTGCCCTTACTTTTGTGCAAGGGCATTTTTCATCATAAGGAATAACTGAACAAACTGAACCTGAAAGGGGTGCAGAGAAGGGGGGTCGGTCTCTTCTCCCAAGGGACAAGTGATGGGACAAGAGGAAATGGCCTCAAGTTGTGCCAGGGGAGGTTTAGGTTGGGTATTAGGAAAAATGTCTTTCAGGAAAGGGCTGTCAGGTATTGGAACGGGCTGCCCAGGGAGGGGGGGAGTCATCTTCCCAGGAGGGGTTTCAGAGCCGTAACTACAGAAATCTTAGCCCACGGGATTTATGGGTTTCTCTATTCCTGCACCTTGTTCTCTCAGACCTGGTGGACCCAGGTCTGCACGTCTGGGGCTGGAGATGGTCACATCGAGCCCGTTCTGAGAGCTGGATCAGGGGGTGGGTGCTTCATGCACCAGCGCTGGTGGCCATCAGCTGTGTCCCCCATCCAGGATCTCCCGCTTTCCTCAGCGAGGGCTGTTGTATCCCGTTGCTGTCTCCAGTGTCGCTTTGCTCCTCCATCGCTGGGACCTTCCATCAGTGTTTTTTCTTGGAAATAGTTTGCTCCCCTTTGAATCCTCCAGGTGAGGGGAAGAAGCAGTTCTGGGAGGTTTCGTTCTTGTATTCCTGCTTCCTCTAGTGTCGGTGCTTTCCAAAACACATGTGCAGGTCAGCAAAAATGACCCAGATTCAGCAGCTGGTTGGTTGGTGGGCAGACCTGCTGTATGTACCGGTCAGCACGGGCTGGTTTTCCTCGCGGTAGTAATGACCGTTAATGGATGCTGCAGTTCGTAGTGTGTGTATTGTGGCTGCATTTGCTTTGTTTTATTTTTAGAGCGCCTCACATTTCATTAGAGAGGGCAGCAGATACATTTTCTGCAGTGCCTGTTTTGTTTTGCTTCTCAATTGAATTATGGTATGTTCAAAGTCACAAGCGGAGCTGTCGTAGCCCCCAGCTCATTAGATGATCTAATACGATGTTTTCAGCGAGCTATCTTGTCAAAGCAAAGACTGGCGGTGAATTACAGTGTCACAAAAGCTTTGGAGACTGGTTTCTGGGTTGGCTTTGCTTGTTGGTTGGGGTTTTTTTCAATACTGTTGCAGAAAGACCCACAACAAACCACAGAGTAATGCTGAGAACATTTGCATGCGATGTCAAAAACTAGTATTTTTAGGTCCATGATTTACTCAGTTGAGAGGCATGGTTTGCTCTCACACAAAAATTTTCATTGCTGGACACCTTTTCTGAATGGTGCAATCAATTAGTATTTCTACAAGCTAGAAGAGCATTTTCTAGCTTGGTGTCTAGGATCCAGCAATTTGGTGAACCTGGGGTTTTGTGATCTTGACGTACACTTAAAGGTGGTGCCAGAGGAAAAATGGTTGTTTTGGTAAGGTCCTTTCAAAAACGAAAAGAGCTTTTCTTCACTGGAGGTGGCTACAAGTGGCTGAAATCTTCTAAAGCCAAATTTTCACAAATAGATGCCTGGGTCTTGCTCTGAATCAACATACAGATATTGAATCATCCTCATAGGTTTGGGGGCAAAGGATGCTTTATTTGTTTGTTTCCCATGAGCGTTATAATCTTTGAGGTGTTAAAAGGCCACCATTTCCTATCATTCTTCATTCAGACATAGAGCAATATCCACCTCAAAACACAGCATTTTTTTCTGGCAAGGGAGCTGTTGTCTTCTGGGCAGGCTCATTAATTAGGTGTTATCTCGGAGCTACAGCAGCCTTTAACACAGCCTCTCCGAAAGCCGGCTAAGTGGCATCACAAAGTTTTCTTTGTCCTTAAGAAAATGCAATTACATTACAAAATTGCTTTCAGGAGTTAAACAGCAGTGAAATCTCGAGGTGATGATTTCCTCCCTTTCAGTAAATGCCACAGTGGTAAAAATTAATTAGCGGGGACATTCCATGAGTGCGGAGATAATTGAACTGTTCCATGCATCCACAGAGACAGGGGTAGGATGGGAATAGGGTTTGCTCTGGTTTGGTGTCACTGGAGCTGGCACGGGACTAAGGAGCTGTCGTTAGGAAATGGAGGTTCAAAGTGGTGGTAGATGAAAAGCTGGACATGAACCATCCCTGTGTGCTGCAGCCCGGAAAGCCGACTGTATCCCGGGCTGGATCCAGGGCAGCGTGGCCAGGGGGGCGAGGGAGGGGATTCTCCCCATTTGCTCCGCTCTGGGGAGACCCCCCTGCAGTTCTGCTCCAGCTCTGGGCCCCAACAGCAGGAGGACACGGAGCTGTTGGAGCGAGTCCAGAGGAGGCCCCGGAGATGCTCCGAGGGCTGGAGCCCCTCTGCCCTGGGGACAGGCTGGGGGAGTTGGGGGGTTCAGCCTGGAGAAGGGAAGGCTCTGGGGAGACCTCAGAGCCCCTTCCCTGGATGCCCCATCCCTGGGAGTGTCCAAGGCCAGGCTGGATGAGGCTTGGAGCAACCTGGTCTAGTGGAAGGTGTCCCTGCCCATGGCAGGGGGTGGGACTGGGTGGACTTTAAGGTCCCTTCCCACCCAAACCAGTCTGTGATATTATGATCTTTCCTCCCTGGCAGACCACTTCACATACCCTGAGCTGTGCTGAACTGTCCTGTATCTTCCAGATCAAGTGAAAGGGGAAGGAAGAGAATGGGTTTAGTTGTTAAAGTGGTGTAGTCTCTACCAACCTGATATTCAATTAATTTATGGTGTTAAATAATAAAATTATAAATTATATTAATTTCTTAGGGCCTTACAAAGAGAAAAGCAGTGGCAGGAAGATGCAAGACGGTGCGTAGGGGGAGAACACTATCTGTTCCCCTTCAGCCCATCTTGCCCTCAAAGCTCTCCTATGATGAAAGGCTGAGAGAATTGGGCTTGTTCAGCCTGGAGAAGGGAAGCTCCGGGGAGACCTTATTGCACCTTCCAGTACCTGGAGGGGGCTACAAGGAAGCTGGGGGGGACTTTTTACAAGGGCCTGTAGTGACAGGACAAGGGGTAACGGGTTTAAATTGAAAGCGGGGAGGTTTAGATTGGATATCAGGAAGAAATTCTTCCTGGAGAGGGTGGGGAGGCGCTGGGACAGGTTGCCCAGAGAAGCTGTGGATGCCCCATCCCTGGAAGTGTCCAAGGCCAGGCCGGATGAGGCTTGGAGCAACCTGGTCTAGTGCAAGGTGTCCCTGCCCATGGCAGGGGGGTTGGAACTAGATGATCTTTAAGGTCCCTTCCCACCCAAACCATTCTAGGATTCTATGATTTCTCAGCGTATCAATATTCTGGGCTGTTGGTAAGTCATCAGTGACATGCAGCTGCCAGGGCTGTAGAGCAGTGGGAGAGGAATCCAGCGTGTAAGCTGATTGTTTGCTGGCTTAAGAGGAACCCTGAAGCTCAGATAGGTTTTTGCACCAATGCATGAGACAGTACATAGAAGTATCTGCTGTGCCATGCTCGCACATGCTGCAGGAGATGCCTCTGGTTGCTCCCATACGGGGATCCCTGTCGTGCCCCCATGAGCTGCTGTTTCCCTCGGCCCCTGCCATCCGCAGAACCTGCTTTGTACCCGGGGTCGCTCCAGGACCCGCCGTCAGACCCTGCTCTCCACTTCATGCCCTGCAAATCCCCGTCGCAGACCCAGCGCTGCCCTTTGCCTTCTCAGATCTGTTTATTTTTCAGTCGCTTGTCTGGAAAATTTAACTCGTGATGCTGCAGCAGCCTCGGCAGCAATTGTCCAGATATTACCGAGGGAAAGGTTTCAGTGGGGAAGGCTCACATTTAGCTGCATCTGGAAAGAAAAGGTTGTGTCGGTATTCCTGTGAGGCTGGATGTAGAAATGAATCCTAAATTTCCAGTGAAGGTACCAACCATTTTTGCCCACAATTTTAGGAAAAAAAGAAATTCAGGCTAAATCCACATGCCTGTGGAGGAAGTGATTTTCCCTTTCATCCTGTAAAACCCAGCCTTCATTTGCAGTGCCCTTCCCTCTTCTGCCCAAGGATTTCCACCCATTGTACACCTTGAAGAACAGGTAACATCAGCAAAGCAGGTGGGATCTGGGATGTTCTGGCAGGAGTGAGAGGGGGTTCCTGTCTCTTCTTCTGAAGTCCTTCGCTGCGGGTGTCCAGGATGTCCCATGGCCACTCCTCATGGCATTTTATTTACCCAAGTGGGAATGTGATTCATTCCCCTTGTCCCTGAGATACGCTGCTGCAGTTGTGTATCTTCAGCGCTCAGCAGTGTAATCCCTGCAGAAGGGTTGCAGAGCAGATTTAGGCGTCTCTCCTGTGAGCTATAGGCACCAAACACATTATATCTGCCCCTTATGCCATCTGTGTGCCACCAGTTAAGGTTTGCTAAACGTAAGGAAAATAATTCAAACAGGGTAAACCCCCCCAAACTGGTCATTCTGCCTCAGCTGAGGACACCTCGTCCTGCTCGTGCTGCTCAGGAGGCACTGAGGAATGGTCCGGGGGAGAAGTGGCTGGCTGGGCTGAGGCTAAGCTTGCTCTAATAAACTCCTGCTTGCCCCTGTTGTGCTGGTGTGTCTCTGAGCTGTTCTCTTCTGGCACTAGTTAGATTCTTCTATTTCTTCTAAACTTGCCAAAAGTTGTCTTTGTAACCTGCAAGACAATTTGCCATCCAGCTCAGAGCCTATTCCCTCTCATTTTCCATGCCTCTAAGAGTCCCAGACTGAGCCGTCTCCAGGGTTTAAATCCCTGCTCTCTGAATTTAAAAGCATTGACCTTGGCTGCTTAAAAAATAGGGCCAGTTCAGTCAGCTTCAGTGTGGCTGTAGTCTCTGAGGTTTGTTACAAGTCCCAGGCTCTAAAGGAGATGAAAGCCCAACCTGGCCCAAAGGTACAAGCGTAATGTAGCTTAATGCTGTGACTTGTGCACATGAAATGGCCCAAAGTCTCCCAAGGACAGAACCAGCCTCTGTAAATTTGTTTTCTTATTGGTAATCCTTTGCTACAGATCAACAAAAGGAAACCCCATTTGGTTATAAAGTGACCTTGTCCACAAGAGAAATAAAGTACATCGCTGAAGAAACTGATATCTGTTTCAAGCCAAATAAAGGTTGCTGCAAACACCATCCAGAGAAGCAGTAAATTTTTTTTCTGGGTTGTTTTAAGTCCATACACTTGTTTTATGTTCACGTTTCTGTATTTTCTGCTCTCCTCAGAACATCTATTTGCTGCCCTTGTCCAGGTAAAAAATGCTTTTTATTGCAGAACACTGTGCAGAAATCTCCCCCAGGTGCTTCCAGATGTTCCCTGCTCCTCGCTCATCAGGTCTCTCCTCAGCTTCCTCGCTTTGCCAAGTTTTTCAGATTTATCCCTGTTGCATTCTGTACCTGAGGCAGTAGCATCCTTCCCTGTCACTTCCCACATGTGCTGGTTTGGGTTAATTCCCTTCCCAGGGGCTGCTCTGGGGCTGTTTGGGTTTGCCCTGAGAACAGCCCTGAGCAGGGGGTTGTTAGTTGGGGCTGGGCAGTGCTGGCACCAACTCAGGGCCTCTCCCAGCTCCTGATCCTGCCCCCGTGTTCCCAACTTTCTCCCCCCAAGCCGTGGGGGATGACCCTGGCAAGGCAGCGGCACGTCGCGGGGCTGAAGGTCACCCTGGCATGGCTGAGCTCACTGGCTTGGATGTGACCGGCAGCGTTTCTGTAGTTACGGGATGCCCAGGCTCTGCCGGGCTGCGGTTCCCTGCCTCCCGCTGGAAAACTGCAAAGAGCTGTCGGAGCGGTGGCGGGGGTGAGGCACGGGGTTCGAAATGCACAGTTAAATCGTTTAGTCAGGGTTCCTGTATACTGCTGCCCTAGATGTCCCTGACTGTTTGTATCAATGACTTCTGTCAATAGCTCAGCCGGAAGATAGCAAGAAGCAGTGAATCCATTGCTTCCTCTCTGGTTTTAACAGTCTTACTGGCAAAATCCATGTCTTATGTCTACCTGGAATTTGCCCGTGCACATTTAACCTGTTCTTACCTGTTTCGCCTTCCCTTCCTGTGTTTTCGAGTGCCCTTGAGGGTTGCAGCGTTTCGCAGTGTGGATGTGTGGATAGAGGGCCATCCAGGCACTTTGTTATCCCCACTTTGAGAAGTTAAATGGATCAAACTCTTAGTTTTTCTGCTCTCGGTAAGCCGTTCTGTGTCTCCATCAGATGAGTTTCCCCGCTCGCTCTTCCAGTCTCCCCTGACGACCTGTAAACACGCAGACAGGAGGAGTGTTTGCAAGCGGGTGTTGCTGGCATTGCCCACGGAGGAGTGTTCCCTTCCCTTCGCCCTCTGCCACCTTCCCCAGCTGCCCCGGGCTGCGCCCAGAGCTCATGGGGAGCTGCTTGTGCACAGCCATTTCTCCATTGCTTTTACAGTCTCTTCTTCCCTCCAAGACCCTGAGGGGCTGGAGCGTGTCCAGGGAAGGGAACAGAGCTGGGGAAGGGGCTGGAGCACAATTCCTGTGGGGAGC